>NC_081524.1:10520926-10808426 GCF_030273125.1 Centropristis striata | reverse complement strand
GGAGGAGAGGAAATAGATGAGTGAGGTTGGACGTAGGGAGATATTGACACACTCGCTCTTTTTAATTTCCCACATCAAAGGGCCGTTTGAAGACACAGCTGGGGAGAGAAGAAAAGAAAAAGTGAAGTTAGTCACTCTCCCTCATTGCCTCTCTGGGCTGCCTCTCATGATGGGGGTCTCCTGGGTGGTTCTGAAGCACACAGTCTTCTGTTAGGCCATCCGCCAGCGCTGATCACTCACACACTATGACACCGGTTGGGTGCCCTTTAAGTGTGTGTGTCTGTGGGAGTGTGTGTGCACGTGCATAGATGTCAGTGTGCGGAATAAAAAGGGTTGTACATCTTTGTTTGGACTTTTGTTTTTGTGTGTGAGAGAGCGAGCGCACACTGGTGCATGCCTGTTGGAAAAGGGGGAATCCAGGGTTTGTGTGAATGGGTGTGCGTACAGTATATATGTGTAATTATGGGTATGTGGTGGTATAAGTGCGGTGTCTGTATAACGTGCATGAGCATCAGTGTTTGTGTGTGCGTCTGTGTGTTTGTGTGTGGCCTTCATATGCTACCCATTACATCACCAATCTGTGTAAACCACCATAGGAGGAGAAACAGAGTGAGACACTCAGACTACGACCTCAAAGACATCAGAGAGGAAGGGGAACCTGTGACAGGGCCTGCCAGGCCTCGCTGCCAGACAAACTTTACTCACACAAGCTTCACTCAATTCGGTCATGCTTTACACTAGGTTTCCTGTGCGCCACGGCATGTATTCACACATTATTACGCAGGCTTCAAATCATTTGAATGCCTCACACTCTCTGCTCACCTTTTGCTGGGCTGTTAAGCCACACAGTTGCTCGATTCATTGGTTTCACAGAGTCGCGTTAAAGAAACAGTTCACCCCAAAATCTAAAATATATATTTCTTCTCTTACCTGTAGTGTTATTTATCATTTTAGACTGTTTTGGTGCAAGTTGCAGAGTGTTGAGTGTGATATTGGCTGTGGAGATGTCTGCCTTGTCTTGAACATAATGGAGCTACATGACTTGTGTTGCTTGAAGCGCCAAAAACAATACAGTTTGAAGGGGAGGCCACTGGCTCAGGAGACCTATCGGGGCTTTCAAACGATGCAATCCACTTGTAATCGCTGCAACAACTTTATACAACAGAAGAAACTTGTAGATCTCAATACAAGGAAGATACATGCATAAAAGAAACACTATGACTCAGGAAATATTCTGCCCAGTCTCACTCCAAACTTCAGATATCTATGCTTTGTTGTGGCCCTCTGCGTTTAGCGTCTGTATAAGATGCACAAGACATTCAATTAGCACCAGTGTAAACCCATGTGTGTCATAATTACAAGCCACAATAAATGTAACGAGCATAAACTGACACGGCAGCCAAGGCCTCCTTGCCGTGACACGTCCAAGTGGGCAGTGATCGCAATTGTTGGTATCTGACAAGTTGGGATGAAAACGTGTTGGAATGTGTCTACACTGGGCACACTAAGAGGTGTTTGAAAAATAGAGCGGCAGATCACAAAGGTGCCGTATAAACCAATGTGGTAAATTACCCAATCCACCATTTTCTTTATTGTCATAACATCAATGACCACATTTTGAAATTGGAGAGCAGTGAGTTTGTTGAGCAGTCTGTCAGAGGTATCTGAGATCATCTGAGAGAGACTTGATGCATTTTTAAATTTGATGCTTTTGGAGTATCCAGGTCTTAATGAGAAAATGATTTTCAGTACTTTATTATAAATTGGTTTAGTCCTTTTATAATTTTAAATATGCTCATGTTAATGGTTAGTGTTGTAAAGCAATCACAGTTTGGTTAGGTTTAGGCACTAAAATGACTTGGTTAGGTTAAGGAAAAGATCATGTTTCAGGCTAAAATTAGTATTTTTTTAATAATAACTTAACATTGATATCTGCTTTAATATGAGGCATGAACAGTGCCCTCCTGGATGAAAGTCCTGCATCCGTTTGAGCCATCTATGTACCCCGAACTCCTCCATGCATGGAACTCCACAGAGTTTCCTGTCATGATTCCACTGTCAGTTAAGTATTTTATTTTAACCTTCATGTTCCATGTCTTGTGTTTCCTGTTTTATTTTGATCACTCACCCCTGTCTCTGGCTGTATCCCAAAGCAGAGGATCCTTCCTTCGAGTCCTCCAGAGACGAGGCCAGAGTCCTTCCTTTCACTGTAATAACGCACAAATGGAACAGCTTTCCGAGTGTGCAGGTGTGCGTCATTGGTCTTTAACGTAATTGTACAGTCCTGCTAAATCTCCACCATTTAGCAAGTAAAAGCCACAAAGTGGATTAAGCCTGAATATTTTACTGATCCTGGCTGAATTTGACTGCTACTCAGTTTCATAAAAAGCAGCAATGCATAACTCACCATGGAGATGTGTTCTCTTTCTCTTTTTTTAAATGTACAGTACAATAGCAGTTATTTATTAATAACAATATTGGATAACAGCGGACTGTCGGTCCCTGTTAAGACAATAAACAAATGTATAACTTTCCAAATGGTATAGCTACGTTTACTTTACACATCGTACATCATCAGACTGACGACATAAATATGAATTAATAAGTAATAACTTTAGCCGACTAAGACGGCATCAATTAACTTAATTTATCAAGATGATGTTTATTATCTTTTAGCTAAATATACTGGCATTTGTTTGCATTTGTACTGGCATTTGTTATGTTTTGCTTGACTTTGAACACAAGTTTTGTAAGTTATGTGATAACAAATATTCAGTGTAAACTGAAAATACTTATATACTTATAATATATTTAAATTCATATTGCGCCGCTGGCGTCGGCATCTCTTCGCTTGCCATCTCTTCGCTCGCCACTTTTAAGTCTCCTGGTAGACCGGTGTGCGCAAGGCTTTATGGGTTTGTGGGGCACACGGAGGATACACACAAGCATCCTTCGAATTTGGGCAAAAGAAGGACTCTGTCCTCCGGAGGATTCTGGGCATTGGGACAGTCTTGATCCCTGATTGTGTCTCCCACACCTGTGTCTCATCACTCCCCAGTAGCCCTGTCTATACGTATATAACCCCCCGTTGTGTCTTGTCTCGTTGCCAGTTTGTTGTTCTTCATAGCTCACGTTCCAGCATTTTCATAGTCACAGTCTTGACATGTTTGAAACCTTGCTGATTGCCTTGTGATTTTGCCTTTTTGCCTCTTGTTTTTGGATACCTTTGCCTGTGTGATTGCCTGCCTGTGTACTGACCTTCTGGAATAAAAGACTTTTGATTATTGGAACTTGACCTTTGTTGTGCATTTGAGTCCCTGAGCCCTCTGAGCCACGTCCCTTGACATTTCTTGAGAAACTTTCTGATACATCAAGAACAAATGTAACTTTCCACTCAAAACTTAATTCACAGTTTAGGTGCATGAGTATTTTTTTGAGGCCAGGCTGAGAAGATGCATGCTTCTTTCTGTGTGGTGATACGGTTGGCAGGTGTAGTTTGGAAGAAAGAAAGTAGTTCCTACATGAAACCCAATGTCAAGGTCTGTTTGATTACCTTGACTGACTAGTTCTGGAGAGAGACATTGCTTTTGAGTTTTTAGTTGATGTATTTTGTGTTTTAATTTTGGGGTGAACTGTCCCTTTAAAAAGTGTTAGTTATTTAAACGAGTTATTCAGTGTCAGTGTTTGTGTGATATCCTTCATAGTTTATTTACCTGACAAGGAAGCTTTCGAGCACAAATTGATTTTTTTTATGTTGGGGTTTTTTCTTCCCTGTGTACTTTGCTGCGATTATGGTCATAGTCTGATGATGAGAACAAACACCAAATCAGCTCGTTGTGATAAGTTGGGCTTTCCCATAAATGTTTGTTGCTGTGGGTTAATTTCCACGTCCAGGTGGATGATAAAATGGCTTTGTGGATTTAAGAGTTAACTCTCATGTTCTGCTTACCTCAGAGTGTCAAGTAAACATTGAATATGTCGGCCGTGACGCAACGCTGCTCCGATGGTAAAAGGGATTATGGGAGAAGGAGTACTAATAAATTCATCATTTTTATGTTGCGCCCTCATTTCCTCCAGGGAATTCCAGCAGGGCCTGAGTAAACAAACGCGAAGATTACGTTCAAAGGGAAAACCAAAGGTCCGACCTTTTACTGTTAATATTTACTCTCCTATAACAGGACACTTTCAAGTTTCCCCATGACCTCCTCCACCTCCTCCTCTTCTTCCTCTCTACTCCGTCATTCTGTCCCCCATTCATTCTCTCCAATTCGCTGCCAAGTGCGTGACTCCGGCTGGGTATCCTATCTGTCATGGTAACCTTACCCCTAACTCGCTACCCACCACCATCATCCACCCCATCCCCCCCTCTCCCCTCCTTGGCCCCCTTTACTTTAACCTACGTCAGAGAGCAAGTGAGTGTGTTATTAGTTCAGGGGGGGTGGGAGAAATAGTGACACACAGGAGGGGGCTGCAATCATTGGGCAATAAAGTGACGTCTCTGACTCTGTCTTTCTCACTGTCAGCGATGAGCATTAAAGTGCCGTCGTCCTCTTTCAAATGGATATACGACAAGAGACCCTCCTCTCCAGCCCCCCCTCCTCTGGCGAGTCTTTAGTTGAAAAAACTCCCTGTGGACGTGATTTACAAATTATGCATGTCAATTGCTCTCTTCCTTTTCCATGTGAGCGGCCCACTGGGGGCAGATATGGCTGTTGTGCATCTGTTGCTTTGCCTTTTTATTAGACCATTAAAGAGGGACATTAACCAGCATCATTATTGCAGGTTTCCTCCACTGGCTCAGCTCACTGAGCTGAGCAAAGGGCAGGATGCAGGGATGAAAGGAAGAGCATGAGGCGAACGTCTCTCCTGGCAGAAACCTGGGGGAGCAAAATGTTTAAATCAGCTCTCTATTAAACACACATTTACGAGGCTTAACCAAACTCTATGGTATATGACAAAACACAGTGTACGTGTGTGCATGCGTGTGTGTGTGTGTGTGTGCATGCATGTGTAACAGTGAGAGTCAGCCGAAACCTTTTCCCTCTCTGACTCTGTGTTGCTCACTTTGCTCACGTTTCCCTCTCACTCTCACTGCGTCCAAGCACTTTTGCGTCTGCCAGTGAGGAAATCTCTGAATGAACGAGTTGAAGCAATAGGTCACAGACAGAGTGTGAGAAGGAGAAGAGGAAGGAGAGAGAGGGGGGTGACGGGGTACAGCGGGAAGCAGGCAACCCACGCAAAAGGAACTTTTTACTGTGCAAACACTCTTTCCATCTACCCTGCTTGCTCCCTCCATCTCAGACTGGTGTTAATACACTGGAGAGCCCAGGCCTGTCTCAGAGCTCCCGCTCCTCTCGCCGCCATTCTCAGTCGCCCTAAACATTCTTTCCTCCCCTGTCATTGCGCGTCCTGTCTGCATCCCTCTCTCTCTCTCTCCATCTCTTCCTCCTTTCAAAGTGCTTCCCCTCTTACTTTCTCTTTCAGACACTCACTTGCTTCCACTTCACATCCCTCTCTTGTTTTCTCTGGTGCAGTCTGGTGCACAGGAGGATCAATGGAACATAAACAGAACAAGCTTTAAACAATCAAAGAAATCAAGCAGTGAAATATTTTTATCACCTGGCTGCAACATCTCTGCACCAGTGACCCCATACAGGGAAAAAAAGTAAAAGAAAGAAGAGGGAAAGTGAAGGTCCTATTTCTGGTGCATTCCTCAGCCTGCAGGATAGTTATCCAGGAGACACTACTTGTGCATTCCCTGTCTCTTTGTCAGCTGTACACCGTTTCTGTGGTGAATTACTACGTGTGTGTTTGCGTGTGTGTGTGAGTGATGTATACTGTATCAGAGCTGACCACTACTTGCCGGCGCGCCGTGCGTCTGCGTCAGCCACACACTGAGCCTGTTGTCATGTTATTCTACGGAAGCTGGGAGCTGCTGACAAACGCAGGGGAAAAGGGGAGGGGTGTGTATGTGTGTGTGTGTGTGTAAGGGGGCAGCGGGGCCTGGAGAGACGAAAGGGAAAGACGAGGGGAGCGGGAAGACAAAAGGAAGAGCACTGGTGTGACGTCGCAGTTTGCCCTGCTGACTGACTTTGTCAACGTGACGTGACCTCAGTCACATGGGGGGTGGGAAGATGCCCTTTTGCAGACAGATGGACACACAAACAAACTTGGAGATACACACATATGCTTACGTCTGTTAGACAGTTCACTCCTGCATTAAAAACAATTTATAACCACTACCCCCCTCTAACCTGACAGGGCAGGGCTGTTTCTGTGAATGCTGACGCACATCAGGGCCCTTCATCACTGGCCATTCATTAAATTAACGCTCATTACACGCTGACAATCGTAAATCAACCTCCTACAACAATGATAGCAGATAACACAACTTATAAGAGCGCACATTGGCAGCTGTATTGATTCTAACGCCGTTCCGCTGAACACTTCCTGTGCGTCAGCCATGCAGAGTGTGTAAATTTCATCATAACTAAGAGCAAACACAGGAAAGGAAATTTCATATCCGCATGTTGTCACTGTTTATGTTTTGAAACAGCGTATGGACATCAGGATCAGGCAGCCGAGTGCAACAGTTTGGAGGCAGAGTGCATTTGAAAATGTTTGGAAATCAAGAAGCCTTCTCTCCACATTCAGTAGGCTGTGCTTTGACCGCACAGGGAGGGGAGGCGGACCTCAAGTTCACTGAAATGTCAACTTTGGTTTGAAGTGACTTTGACTTAAAGCGGTGCAAACACGGCACAGAAGATACACTGTCTTCCCTTTTTAGATCGAAGTTTCTGCAGTTGTTGTCGTTCTCCAGTTTCGTTTTTTGCATTCTGTCATGGAAAGAAAGCATTTACTGTAAATGTTTATATAAACCGGGACTATCTATCCCTCATCCTTCTTGGACATCTTATCTCAGGAATAGTGAGAGCGAGATATGGAAGTAATGTGTTTGCGTGCATTCTTTGTAACCACCATTATCATTATCTGCAGCTGACAAGTCTGACGGCCATCTTTTACTTACATCTGCACGACCTGTCACAACCCCGACGTCGCTCCAGTTTTATTTTCTTGACCTTTGTTCATTGTGGGAACTCACAAAAGCTTTGTTCAGCGTGCAGTTAGAGAACCACCTTTATCCTCAGAGGGCTGTGACTAAGAGGAATGACATGAAAGTTATTCAAATCTCTCTATTCTTGTTCCCAATGTTTATGTGTACTTTGACCCCCTGCTGTTCCCCATTAGCCACAAAGTACTCTGTCGGGAGACGTTTAAATGCCTTACATGTCTTCTTTTATCAATAACAGTCTCTGAGTCAAGGACTTAGAAATGAAAGCTATCCAGAATATTCTATTTTTGGCACGGAGTTCACACACATTGCCATTACGCCCCCGCCGCCACTGTCTTTTTATGCCTCCCTCCTCCACGTTCTCCCTGGCTCCTCATCTTCTTTAGGTTCATCAATCACACTGTCCATTCTCATCAGAAGGTCACCGCTGGATGTATGAATGGTGTCAGTTGGCCTCAGTGTCTGCCTTGCATTACAGACGCCCTCGCATCTGGCAGGACCCCCGGCAGTGCCAGGAAGCATGCCAGGAATGCAAGGAATGGCCCAGTGAATGATAAGGAGGAAATTCCCCGCAGCAGACTGGACTAAAAGCCCAGAAACAACAGGAGCACGGACAATCACTGGGGAGAAATGAAAAGGATGACGACAAAGAGTGGGACGGGAGGGGATGGGACAGGATGCCTGGACAGACATAGGTCTAGGTTTGACACTAAGACAATAAACACAGTGACAGAGGCTATCCTCAAAAGCCGAGAGTGATGACGAGGATAGGATGGTGACACATGAAGACAAAAGGAATGGGATGGGATGATTGAAAAGAGATAGGTGAGAAAAGAGCCAATGGCCTGAGAGAAAACAAAGTGATTCTGTGGAAGATAATGACTGAACAAATATAGTTATAGATAGTGAGACTTACAGGAATACTTCGCCCCTAAAACTACCATTTGTATCAATTATTCACAGCATGTTCCCTTACATTCGTGAGAAAACCGCTTCTGTTTTTCTTGCATATCTCCATGGTGAATGAAGAATCCAAAAGTGGCTGAAAATGTATTAAATCCTGAATGGATTGAAGTAAATGAAGGTTAGGTTTAACAACAGTAAAACAATATAATAAAAAAGGTTAAAAAACTCTCACACAACTTGTTCAGTATAACCCAAGTCTCATTTATCCAGCCCTATGCTCACCAAAATGTGTGTTTTTGCCAAAATCTTTTGCCAAAACTTGCGCAATCCTGAGACAGCAGTGGCAGAAGTGTTTTGATTTTGCCAAATACACACGTTTGTGAAGTGCTGAGCATGGATACACTAGACTTGGATTATACTAAAAGAGATTGTAAACGCTGTTGTTTAACTGACGTTGATTTACTAAAATCCATTAAAGGATTTTAAAGCATTTTCAGATTTTTTGCTCACTGTGGTATGCTGTTCTCATGACTGGTTATTTCGGAAAAAAGTATTGCACTGGAATTCGTAGCTAAACCCCCAAAATGTTTTGTCAGTTGACGAACAACGAGCCAGGACTTTCTACCAAAAACTGTGTTAATGTCCCCTCGTCGTGCGTTTTTGGTTTTTAAGCCTTTCCATTTCCAACAAGTTCTCCAACCTTAATGAAAGGAAAGGTTGTGTGTTAGTAAGACACATAGGTACATCTGCGTCCTAAAAGTAGCACACATTTACTTTCAAGGTTGTAAAAAAGGCTGCAGTTTCTGTGGACCTTAGTTCAGGGCAAAACACTTCCTGGTAAGGCGTTAGTAAAGACAGTTTAAACATTACAAGGGTGACATAACTACCGCAAGTTGTGTAAAAAAACGGAAGTTACATTCAAAAACGGGATTCAGGTAAAAATCATTTATTTTTGTTTTCACACAGGGTCGAACCCCGTGAAAGTCTGCCATTTGTTCGACCCATCCACCACCCTTGCTGCCTGGACACACTGAAAAAAGAACCAACTTAATTGAATTGTTTCATTTGGTAACACCTAAATGAATTAAGTTCTTTCAAATTAATTTAATAAGTTAGATTAACACAATTGATTTTAAATTAATTTGAAAGAACTTAATTCATTTAGGTGTTACCAAATGAAACAATTCAATTAAGTTGGTTCAACTATTTTCTTTTTTCAGTGCACAACCTATATTGACGTTTTTGACTGGAGAACAGGATGTCCATTTCATTTTTACCTAACCCTAACCAAGTGGTTGTGATAACTAACCTTGACTAAGTGTTTAAAAAGGGTTGAAACTGTAATGGCCACGGGTCACGTTTTTTAGGATATCTTATCAATTGTGCTGCAAAAGTTTTCAGAAAAAATTATACTAAACAAGTTTACACTAGTACACAAGTTTACACTAGTAAACAAGTTTACACTAGTAAACATGTTTTCTTGGTCATTATAAAGGTGAAGTATTCCTTTAAAACAGACCATTACCAATCTCAAGGGTGTTGGACGGTTAATGCTAGGAAGAATCCGTCTTGTGTAAATACGATGTCACATTATCGTGGTAATCGGAGTGACTCAGGGCAAGTCCCGCCCCCTCTACCTCTGATTGGCCCACCCTGATATTCTCACCCTAACCCTAACCAATCTCACACCTCAGGCCTATCTCTTGTGGGAATTTTACACAAGAAGAATCCTTCCTATCCAAATCCGCGTTGGGCAACAACAATTAACAGCTGTGGAACAGGAAGAGGGATAAAGATAGAGCCATGTCACAGGAAAGGCGAACCCCTTTAATCCGCCCCTGATTGGGTGACAGCGAGTGGGAAGAGAAGGACACACACACGCCTCGCAGTCAGATTTCTGGCTGGTGAATCTTTGGGTTTGACAGACAGCAACTCTTTGTGACTCACTGACCCGGCTTTTCTACCGTCTCCCACACTGTACCATCTGCAGAGGCTTTCAAGCTCAGTTTGAAACGCAACATTGCCAAATGCTGATCCAGATTAGCTTTCTCTCCCTAGTGGCCTACTAAATCTGACTTCACATCAGCGTCTGCTAACAAGCAAAGACTACGTCGCTTTTGTCTTTCTGCTGGCGCTGATATGGAGGCAGCCAGTCGGTAATTGTTTTGAGCTGCTAAATTGCACCAGGAGGTATTGGATTACCTACTACCAGGGTAGTCCCCCCACCTTCTCGTTTCCCTGTTTCCCCTGGATTACATCAGAGTTAAGGCTCCTTCATCTGTGAGTAAGCACATACCTCACAGTCACAGGGGAGGCCAAAAACATGTCCAATGTGTTACCACAGAAAGGTGGATAATAGGATATATGGAGGAGGGCAGGAAGTGTAAACAGTCCTTCCTGAACACGTTTTTTATTCATCTCCAATGAAAAGATAATACATGTGGAGGATGGTTGATGGTGATCTAGTTTCTGTTTATGCATGCCTGTGTGTGTGTGTGTGTGTGTGTGTGTGTGTGTGTGTGTGTGTGTGTGTGTGTGTGCTTATTGTTCCTATCTGGCCTAAACCTATCTTTTCTGTATTCACATCGTAAATAATGAAAAACCCAGAAGGAAATTAAACATTATCCATATAAAACTCCCCAGGGTGTCTTATCTTGTGTGACAGTGATTCATCCCTGTAATATCATGATCACAGCATAGACCTTGGCCAATTACAATAACAAAAATTGGGATAGATAAATAAAATTCCGGCCACAGTCTGGGCTTCTTCTCTCAAAAAGCTACATACTGATTAATCTTCAAAGTGAAAAGCATTGTTGCGTGACAAAGCAAGTCCTGTAAGTCGCCTCTGCGGGAAAACTTTCCCAGGTCAGATCAACATTGTAAAGCTCAATAGAGATACAGTAAGTGCATGAGACTTTATTTGTACTTTATGGTGCGGTTGTACAGAACAAATTGGGGTCAGAATTTGATCCAGTGAACAGTTCTGCCTCAGTTTAGGTCAAACCCTCGAATAATGGCTTTGTGCGGTTCCCTGGCTTTTCGACCCATCTGAAACAGCTGACACAAGGCGGATAGGTGGGTGTGTGAGTTTTGAGGTGAGGCAGTCAAAGGCAGAGGTAACTCTGTTTTTTTGGTAACTCCATTAAAAAGAACCCCTGGGAGAATTGGACGACTGACAGCTGAGGTGGAGCCCGGTGCAGCCAAGCAGGAGGGAGAGTGTTTTCATGTGTTTATGTGTGTGTTTTCCTTCACTACTGGGACTTATATATATGGCTGCAGGGCCGTCTCTCAGGTCCCCAGCTGAGTGTGACGGGGGTTCACTCAGGGGTATAGGAACAGGCCTCGGGGACGACCTGTGGAACACCCCCGTTATCCTCCAGGGAGCGATCCTTTTGAGGTGCGGTCCCCCACCACCCTTCACCTCAATGTGCCGAATCAGTGGAAGGCAGAAACCCAGAGAGTATCCCTGACACTAATATGGAAAAAAGCCTGTTTGGAGCGAATATAAGGGCAAATATTATTCTTCCTGAGCGTAACCACGGCGAGCACCTCTGACCTGGCAGTGAAAGTGCTGAAACAAAAAGCCCAAAGACTTTTTCTGCTCCATCAAAGGAGAGCAGCATAAAATAAACATGGCCATCAGATTACCACGCTGAACACGGGGCCGCGTTAGCCCGCTCCGGCTGCCCTGCCGCCCAACCCCATAGCTCTATGGGAGTTAAGTGTGGGGTCCGCTCAGTCAACACCATGACGCAAAATGGAACAAGCCTCTGACAGAAGCCCCAGGCTGATGGAATAAGGCCCCTACCCACAGGCCCACAGGCCCCCCGGCCCGAGAGAAACATACTGAGCGAGAACGAGAGAAAGAGAGAGAGAGAGAGGCAGGAAAACGGGAGGAAAGAAGCGGAAAGGAGGGAAAAGGTAGATGAGGGCATTTTGGAAAAGAGGAAAAGACCACCAGTTCCAAATTGGTGGCAGTGGCCGTGTCCCAAATTGCAAAGCACACACATAAACGCTCTGCTCTGCTGCCCCGGAGAACCAGCAGCAGCAGGCCGGGACAGACAGCCGCCAGTGGAGAGAAGGCCGGGGCAGGGCAGGGCAGGGCAAGGCAGGGTCCAGCGGTTGGTGGTGGTGGTTGTAGCTGCCAGTGAGGCTGTGAGGCTTAGCTGGCTAGTCCTACTAACAGTGGACAGCCTCAGCCCGGTGGATCTGACCTCACAGGGGTTCTTTTATATCCCCGCGTGTGCCTGTGTGCATTTGTGTGTAGGGGCATGCATGTGCGCACCAAAAAAAAAAGTTTGTGTGTTTATGTGTGCATTTCACGTTCGGGTGACGTAACCAGTAAAACAGATCCATCCCTTGAGAAATACCGAGGCTTTTCTCTCGGCCTTTTAGTCATCTCACTGAGGCCCCGCTGTCCATTTCATCCACGAGTCTCCTCATCTCCGACCTCAGCCACAGTCTGCCTTCTGTCTGTATCTGACTGATTTCCCCCCCGGCACCTCTGACCTTCTCACCACTCGTCTAAAAACCTCTTGCAGATTCCTACACCCCCAGTCTGTCTTTTTGTCTGTCTGTGACCTAACAGAGATTCCCCTGCTCCCGTGTTTCCTTCCTGGCTTTAACAGAGGACTTAGCCCGGGGCCATGCACAATGTTCCACAATGTGTTTCAGACTCAAGCTGACTCTGCTGTGACTGTGCTCCTTACATATTTTCAATCTGACCCAAAATGACAAATTTGGGTCAGAACAGGAGCCAGACTCATTAAAGTAATATTGGCCCCCGCTATTCCACACTACTAGTAGAAAACCACTAGTAGAAGAAACCAGATTTCACAACATTTGGTCATGATGACTCCTTTAGACTTAAAGGGATAGTACTTATCTTACATTTAACTACCTGAAAAAGGCCAACCTAAAATCATTAATATCAGTTTAAGTGTATGATTTCACTGCTTTACCTTGCGGATTCACAGCCTATTTGAAAAAAACAAAAAACAAAAAAAAACATCATTAAAAACCTCTTTATTTTCAGTTCAGTCCCAGCTAGGCAAGAATCCTTGGCTTTTAAAAAAAAACCTTTTTATTTTCTTAACTAAACTTAACTGTATTAACTTTTATTTCCTATTTAACTCTAACTCTGTTTTTAGATTGCATTTTTGTTTTTATTTCTATTTCATTGTTTTATTGTTTTGATGATTTTATTGTTTCCATTATTTTTATTTATGACTATATTTGTGTATGATTTTTATTGTATTGTAATAACTGTACAGCATTTTGGTCAACTGAGGTTGTTTTTAAATGTGCTTTATGAATAAACTTTGACTTATCTATTCTCTCCAAGCCACCAGACTCCATTGACAAAACTAGTAATTTTACCTTGCAGAGCACGGGACTTGCTCATAGGACTTGCTGGTTTGATGCTGTATCAATCTGTTTGTTTGTTTCTGTTGATGTGTAACTGTGTTTTAAACTGTTAGTTTGGAGTCACCAAAGTCACAGAATAACCCAAACAAACAAACCAATCGAGGCAGCGATAGATCAGCTACTCCCGTGTTCTGCGGGGTAAAATGACTGGTTTTGTCAATGAAGTCTGGTGATGACTTCAGTTCCTTAAACTTTAACTGACGGCAGGGTAAAGCTGCAAAAATATTCTAAACATACCCTACACTTAAAATGATATTGATTTTCATCCACAGTAGTTCATGGGTTAGCTTCGTGCCTGCTTCTCCACACTGGGGGCGTGCCGACCGCCATCTACTGTCGGTAATACACTGACTAAGGACAAGTACCTCATACAACCCCACCTCAAAAATCCAAACCGTCCCTTTACCCTCACACTTTCCCTTTCCAATTTCCCGATAAAACATGTCTCACAGCCTCCACCGGCGGCCCTACAGTCATTGTATTCTTTTCTTTCCCCTGACGTACGACTTGAAAAAACCTTGTTATACTTCGAGCTTTAGGATGACGCAGGGCTCAGGTAAAGTGTTCCCAGATCCCAAATAGATAGATACTGAGGCCTTTCCAGGTTGTAGCTGTTAGTGTTAAGTGTGGGAGCCATGGGCCCTTTCTGCTTCCTGAAAATGACTCCTGTGTGTAACAACAATGAGCGCAATCACTGTGGTCCACTGGGCCTCACAGCAGCAGCATTGCATTACCGCGCTCGCCTCCCTACTGTTCTCCTTTTCTTTTCATCCTCCTCTCTTTTCTCCTCTGACTCAGCTGTTTTGTAGGAAACTCCGTCTCTTTGAAGAAGGGAAGAATCTTTCATTACTCGACAGCAGGGAGAGAGAAGGAGATGATAGGGAGAGAATAACTGCCCCATTGTCTTCACCCTCCCCTCCCTTCCATCCACCAATGATAATTGTGTTGGGCTAATTACAGAGAGCTGCTACAACAGGTGTGGGACCTTGCACCTGGGTAAAGAGGTCTACTTAGCGTGTGTGTGTTTGTGTGTGTGTGTGTGTGTGTGTGTGTGTGGTGAGAGAGAGACAGAGAAAGAGGGTTGTGTGTGTAGATGACTACGCAATTCTGGGTGAAAGTGTGTATGACATTTTGTCTGTCAGTGATTGAGATCATAGAAAACCGTGTGTGTGTCACATGCTTACTAAACCTTACATGTTACTTAATAGCACTCAGACATTGGTCACCGTATTGTATCTCAGACTACTGTAATATCATACAATCAGTAGGGACCTATACCAGTCTGAACCCCATCTGTGGTTAATTATAAAGCTACAGGCTACATCTGTTTGACATTACTGGAAAGTTGAAATTAGCACACAAACACAGTCTCACTCTCACTCATACACCACATTGAATTTCAAATGAGAGTGATTACAATCACTTAATTGATAAATGTGACCACAGGGAGCCTCTTCTCATGATTCATAATCTATAACCAGTCTTTCTCAGTGGCATGTTTTTGATGTCAGTACAGTAAGGAATTGGGGAGACAGAACCGGAGGCAACAATGATGATGTAAGCAGAGGGGGTCTCTCACGGGACTGATGTTTTTTTGAGCTTTTTACCGTAAAGGAATTCATCTGAGAGGCTGACCGGAAGAAAGGAAACCATTTGGACTGGCGCCAAAAGGAGGAGCATGATAAGTTTGTGGAGACGTCAGACAGCTCTCTCAAAACAAAGAAAGTGGTGAACTGTTTTCTAAAGAAGTCTGGCTGGCTAGACG
The DNA here is from genome assembly GCF_030273125.1 of Centropristis striata. Lineage (NCBI taxonomy): Eukaryota > Metazoa > Chordata > Actinopteri > Perciformes > Serranidae > Centropristis > Centropristis striata. The sequence goes on along the minus strand of NC_081524.1, from coordinate 10,793,253 downwards.
GTGAAATTGACTGGATATTACCAATTTGTGACAGCTCAATTCAAGCTGTTAGTCACTCCTGTGGATGATATCACCTGTCTGTCTGTCTGTCTGCTCATGACAGCCACTTTCTAACTTATGCTTAATGAGGTGAAGTGTTTTTATAGGGCCAAGGGATTGTACCACATTAATGAAAAGGGAAACCCTTCCAATCAGACCACTTGTGTGTGTCACACCAACAAAGGGAAATGAAAATCCCCCTGCTCTTAACTCACCAGCTCTGACCTTTACGACAGCTCACCTTGGTAAAGGTAACCTTTGTGTGTGGTCGTCACAGTCTCATTTACTTGCTTGAGTCATGACCCCTTCGTAAAATGCTACCATGATTACAGGAAATGAGAGTGTGCCTCTTGGAGCAGACGATAATGCAGTTGTGTGATCGCCTCCTTAGTCAAGCAATTGTACCTGCAGACTCATCATTTCACGTCAAAGGGGGACTGAGTCCTGCATCGCCACCTTGTGGATTAATCCTCTGGTGTGTTTAAGTTGAGGCGAGTGCCAAGCCCAAGGGGCCCTGCTGTGGGAAACAAGCTTGTCAAAGATCACACGGAAACTGTAAGTCTTTAAGACTAGAATTCAGAGTTTTATTAAAAACAAGTAGTTTAAAAACATACATGGAAGCCAAGTGAAACAGTCACGTAAAGCATAACACTGCACAGCCCAACAGACATGGGGTTTAACTCCCTGCTTTAAAATAAATTCTATAAAGACATACCAAAGCCAATACATTTATTTTACTTGAAAATATCTAAATGGATAAATGAACTGATATGGAAAAGTCATGAAAAAAACAACAACCAGACAACAAAATGTTGAAAACATGTCCACTTTGCTTTTTTCCCTGTTTCTGGTGAATGCTTTTTCACTTCTGAGACATCCATAGAGAAACAAATATGTGCTTCCTCAAAGCCGAGTCCTCTGGTTGGCGGGGAGCTCATCCTGGTCGAGACCCCACAAGAACGTGCGGAGACGTGTCACTTCCTTTTGCAGCTCGGGGCTCGGGATTGGCTGGGAGAGGTCAAGACGTGGAGTCTCATTCGGCAGGATTAGAGGAGGATGGTCCAGGAAGCTCTCAAAGATGTCTAAAAGATCAGAAACAAATAAAAAGAAAGACGTAACAGATAGTTTGACTGATTGTTTTGTTAGTTGCCGATTTTATTAAGTATGTATTACCTCCACTCAGCTCTGTGCCTGGCGGAGGGGCCCAGGATGCTGGTGGGGCTCTGGTTGGACCCAGCTTGTAATGGGTGAGCAGGTGGTGCAACTGGGAAGGGCTTAACAAGATATGGTCCTCCTGTAGACTGGGCCAGGATGACTGGAAGAAGAGAGGTTAATAGTCAGTTGGTTTCCCAGTTAAAGCTGGAGTTTGGGACTGTTGTCTCACTATGGGACCATACAAACACATACGTCATAGTCATAGTCAACGTCATAGCTTCTGTACTCCTAGCTGCTGCTCAGTCACTAATAACTCTGTCCTTACTGCCGGTGAAGGTATTGTGTAATACAGGTAGACTGGTATACCGTGTACCCTATCAGAAAGCACCAAAATGCAGCTACGATGTAGATGAGTGAGCAGGGTTGGTACTCTGTGTGCTGCTAATCTAACAAAGTTGTTGTGGAGTTAATAAAGTACTTGCTCTGAGCACAAATAAGCTGTAACAAGTTGCAACAGACACCACTACTAATCAGCATCCTGTCAACTTGTTAGGGTTTGAATGCAGCGTCATTTATATTTTATGTCTCATACTCTAGCTTTAATAATCTTGAGCTGCATCTAAAAAGACCGCACACGTGGCTGTGTTACCTGGATAAGTCGAGTCTTGGGAATACAAAGGAAGTTGACTGTGATTGACAGTTTCTTCATGAACTCAGAGGCTATGTCTCCTAATCCCGCCCCCTGTAGCCAGTCCAAGACTAGGTCCAAGTTTGTACGGATCTGGACTGCTCTGGACCATGAAAACAGTCCATCTAGAGAGAGAGAGAGATAGAGAAAAGAAAGAAAAAAATCTGTTATCAAAAGAAGCACTTAAAGGAGAGTGTGTCAGATTTAGTGACATCTAGTGGTCAGGTTGGAGATTGCAACCAACTGACACCTTCCCTCACTTCTCCCTTTCGAAGCATGCAGGAGAACTACAGTGCAGATCCCCCTTAATCCTTCAGACTGTTCACACTGATCCTTTAAGGAGGAGCTCTGACCTTTAAAGGGACTGTCTAATGTTTGAAAGACAAGATATTTTATATACAATAAAATATAATTGCTCAATTCAATACACTAAGGCTTTTTTCTGCTACAGCACTGCATTGGTGTAGTATGACCAGTTATTTATTTTGTTTGAAACTATTATTGCTGTATAACTGGCATTACTGTGACTCACTTTACTGTTTAAGATTATCTCCTAACTATCACTTCAGGTCACAGGAACTGGTGTTCAGTGAAGGTTACATTCACTCAATCTCACCTCTCTCCAGTAATGTATTGAGCAGAGAGGTGTTGGTGAAGAAGAAGAGGTAGCCAAAGGTTTGGGAGGTGAGGGGCGGGGACAGACACGCCTCCCGCGAAAGCATCAGGGAACAGCGATACACTTCCACCAGCCCGGCAACTCTGGGCGGTAAGGTGGACACATCATCCACCTCTCCTTCCTCGCTTCCTTTCTCTTCTCCCTCTGCACCCTGAGCTCCATCCCTCAGCTTCTCCTTCTCCTGCTCCTCGATGGAGAATGGGTTGGTGTCCAGGAGAGCCGGAAGGAGTGAGTACAGGGTCTTTGTGGACAGAAAGGAGAGAAACTTCAGGTCTCTTATCAAAAAAAGGTTTTGTTTGAGGCACTCATCCATAGTCTGATAGTAGATGGCAGTCAGCATGCCCCCAGGCAGGAGTAATGGCACAGAAACTAAGAAATGTACTGCTATGGATGGGGCCTGCAGCTAAATATATTTAAGCCGGCTTAAGAAATCATTATCAGTTTAAGTTTAAGTCTATTTAAAACATTTTCACTGCTTTACATCAGACAGCCCTGTCCGACGGAGAACTGAAGCCAAAAACAGTAATTTTACCTCACAGAAAACAGGAGTTTCTTGTCTACCGCTGCTTTTATCTGTTAGTTTGTGTTATTGTATGACTTTGGTGTTTTGTAATGGTAAGTTTAGATTCACCAAAGTCACACAATAAAACAGGTGAGGCAGAGATAGACAAGGAACTCCCATGTTCTCCAAGACCAAATTACTGTTTTTGTCAATGCAGTTTTGTGGCTTTGAAGACACCATAGATTACGACTTCAGTAAACTTACACAAGGTGCCAGTCAGTCAGTCCTTCATTTCCGTCTAAATTGAATATTTCAACAATAATTGAATGGATTGCCATCACATGTTGTACAGACATTTATATTCCTCAAAGGGTGAATCCCGCTGACGTTAGAGATCCTCTGACTTCTCCCCCGGCTCCACCATGAGATTCATATTTGTGGTTGAGATTAAAATGTCTCAAATGCTGTTGGATAGATTTTCATCGTTTACTAAACACAGTCAATTTTTAAGTGTGCTGCTGATGCACATTATTCTCCCAGATTGCAAAGCACAAAGGGAATTGAGGGACTGCACACAGCTGGAAGATATTAAAATAAATTGTGGGTGGTGGTGATACAGCTTCAGAAACATCTTGGAAAACAAAATATGTATTAAGTCTTCAGAAAGACATTTTGCTGTCTCTTTGTAAAGTTTAATTGGCAGCGGTATTCCAAAGTATTCCTGCAGTTGCACATATAAAACAATAAAGCATTTTGATTTGCTTGTAGACGAACTGCTAAATGCTAGTAGAATTAGTATGTATTTTGGACATGTGTTATGTTTTTATAATGTACCTTGGTGAGGTGATACACACACTGTTGGAAGGTGTGCATAATGACATCATCCAGCTGCGCCAGAGCTTCTGAGCAGGTGTCCATGTCGGCCGTCAAAACTGGATCCCCCGGAGCTTTAAAGACAAGATCAGTCAGATGAATTTAAGATTTGGTGTCCGCCCATTTTACAGAAGAAGACGGAGTGGGGCTCAGATGCACTTACACTGTAAGGTTATTTTTTTAATCTAAATCAGTCATTTCCATTGCTTTCAAATCACTCTCACCTTCAAACTCCCACTCTTTCTCCATGGTTTCAACTTTGACCTGGAAGAAGTTCAGGAGCTCTGTGGCATTTGACATCCAGAACATCAGGGGTCGAAGGTCAGACGACAGTTTCTGGACATTCGGCGTGCTTATCTCACCTTCCTGCTCTGTGGAACTGGACACATTTATGTAACGCCACAGTTATGTTAGCTGTGAAACATTTGTGAACATTCTCCTGTCAGTGTTTTGTTTATGCTTTAAAAGAGAAACACACCATACTGTGAGTAAAAATAGACTGAGTTAATAATACCAGACTATTTTTGAGCCATTTCTCAACATCACCCTGTTACAATGCTTTCTTCATACCACAAAAATTTACCAAAGACATAACAGCACAAGCACAAATGTATCATGAATCACTCAGCAGGAGATCTCTAAACAGAGGAAACATGACGTAGAACAAAAATGTTCTTACTTTTGCGTGGGATGCTTATCCCCGAATTCCTTAATGTTATCCTGCAAAGAGAGTTGGAGACAGAAGAGAGGAGAGACATCTCGGGTTAGTGTGGGGGTGGTGGAGCAGGAGGAGGGGGAGCGCAGTCTCGCCCTGCAGCCAGGACAATTACAGCACATTTTCCAGCAGGAGGGCAGTGACATCAGCTCATCCTCGCTCCTGTCCACAACGCAGCAGGCCACAATGAAGGGCACATGTCTGTCTGCTGGTTTCTCTGTCTGACTGAAAGTGGCAATGTCAATCTGCCTACCTGATGTTTTTCTGCCAACATGGTAACAACAACGTGGTCATATTGTCCCAAAAAAGGTTTATAGTTCAGTTATTTTCTCCTATAAATGAACCACCACTAACCCTCTCTAATATTATGTTGAGCTGTTGTTCATTTATATGTTGAGAAATATGTTTCTATGGATGGAAATACTTTTGTTCAGAATGAAATATCAAAACTAATAAATGGAGTGACAGTCATTGTTCCCAGAGGATGAATCCTACTGACTCTAGCACCACCAGCAGGTTGATATTTTTGGCTTTAGTGAAATGTGTCAACAACTGGTGGATGGATTGCCATAAAATCTGGTTCAGACATTTATATCCCCCTGAGGTTGAGTTGTTATAACCTTGATGAGCCTGACCTTTAACCTGGCACCATCATGTCAAAATTATATGCTAGGTACTTTGGTTTATGAGCAAATACCTGTAAAACTAACGACATTCCCATCAGCCTCAGCTGTACTTTTCTGTTGAAGAAGCTCAGTGTGGTGGCTTCAGCGGCAAACAGGAGGAGTGTGTGTGAGCTGAGGGAGGCTCAATGAAGCCTGGTTGCTGAAACACGCCACCTGTGACGGCACCCGTCTGTCATTTATATGGACCGTGTCTTTATTTATGAATAATATGAAACCTTAATATAATGTAAATGTAGGTTACTACAACCAGCCAAAAAGGTCACATGTCACTCCGCTGCTCATTGAGCTCCACTGGCTACCTGTTGCAGCCCGCATCAAATTCAAATCTCTAATGCTGGCCTACAAAGTTGTCTCTGGTACTGCTCCTACCTGAACGCCCTGATTCAGACATATGCTACCTCACGACCCTTGCGCTCTTCCAGTGAATGGCGCCTGGCTCGGCCCCCCGTTGGTCCAAGGCAATCCAGACTCTTTGCATTTCTTGTTCCCCGCTGGTTAAACACACTACCAGTTCCTACCAGAGCAGGGGCGTCCCTCTCTACCTTTAAAAACCTCCTGAAGACCTTCAGAGAGCATCTTCTGTCCTAGCACCACACGATAATTCTACTCCTCAAAGAATTGTCACTAGCGCTTATTGATGCACTAATAGCTCTTATTGCACTATACCTTGATTGTTTGCTTTTACTCTTCCTGGAAGTCGCTTTGGATAAAAGCTTCTGCTAAATGACTAAATGTAAATGTAAATGGGTAAATTATATTAAAATTGACCTCCCTCATAGTTGTCATGAATGGGTAAATTAGCTATAAAGACCAAAAATGTTTTTTTGTACCAGGCTTTAAAGATGTTTACTCCTGTAAAGTTGGGTATTTTAACATTGGGGGTCTATGGGGATTGAGTCGCTTTTGGAGCCAGTTTCAAGTGGCCATTCAAGGAACTGCAGTTTTTCTTGCCACTTTTTCTTGTTTATCCTATATTTATTAAACATTTTTATGTCTTTATTACAGCGCTAACAGCAAGGAGGTGAATGGGCATGACGAAAGAGACTTGAATCACTTCTCAAGATATTTTTTATAGCAGGTTTGTAATGCAAGCGTATCATTTTATTTCCTACATGTCTTATCTATTTTAATGTGATTGCTCTGTATTGTTTTTTAACATTACTTATTTAATTAGTATTGCTGTGATTGTCTGCTTTATCTCATTGCCGCACTGAATTCTTTTTTTCCTTAAGTAAACAATTTCAACAATTTACAACTTTGTTTTGAAAAGTGTTGTATAAACAAAGATTATTATTATTATCATTATTATCACAGACAGGAAATAACATGTCACAAACGTCCACGGTTGTTGTGGTTGTGTTGTTGTAGTGTTTTACTTACCCAGACAATTTCTTTAATGAGATTGGCTGACTTGAGTAATATTTGTGGTGTGAGAGCAGGGTCCAGGTGTTTGGAGGCATGATCTATCATGATTGACAGGAGATAAGCTGGAGCTAAAGGCCCGCCCCCAGAGTCTGGGGAGGAATTTTTGGAGATTATCTCCTAAGAGAAAAGAGAGGGATAAACACAACATTTGTCATTGGGCTGATTTCTCTATGATACCAGATAAATGATTAGTTGGTAAGGAAGTCTTTGTCTTCCTGTCTCACCTGTAACAGAGCATCTGTGTGCCGGGGATGAAACTTCAGAAGTGCCTCCGTAGAACCCAGGTACTGCCTCAGAGCTTCCTGTCGGTCCACCAACCCTGAGGGGCAGCAGGTGGTGGAGGCATCGGCCTGCCACGGCAGGGTCAATGCCAGCGGTGGAGCTGGAGTCACACGAGGGTCACGGTACAAGAAAAGGAAGTGGTTCCCCAAACCAATCACATCCCCTGGCTTTAGGACTGTCTCCCTGTAAAGAGCCACCCCGTTGTGTGTGACTGCGCCTCCTCTGAAGGGCCGCATCAGTGCTACAATGAAATAAAATTCGATTTAGGTAGACAGCAGGTGTACTATGGATGTAAGTATGACAGTTAGTAACTGTGTTAGTACCTTGTCTGTTTGACGTCTCGGGAACAGCTGAGTCTCTCCTGACCAGTAAGTGTCTGGCCAAGAGGTCAGGGGCCGAGAGGAACGTGTCTACCTTCAGAGGCCTTTTCCCCTTCCTCTCACTCACTCTGTCCTTCTCTCTCTCCCTCACTGTGGGCTTTCTTCCAAACACATGTGTATGTCCCGCCATGATGTACAAAACAAAATCCTAAACAAAACACACAAGAGGGAGAGCAGAAGAAAGTCAGGGAGGTCTGTTATCTTTAAAGTGCTACGGTTTTATATCAATCTTCCATCTCAGGGATGTTAAGTTGAACTGAAGGCGGTTGATAAGGTATGAAGTGTGTCACAGTTTGCTACAATGGAGACCTGTGTGAGGTCATTGTGCGAGATGAAGTGATGTACATAGAGGGGTTTTATTCTTTCGTTGGATAAATTGTTGAGGCATTGTGTTGCTCTGAGGGTGTTTTGTGCAGGATGCTGAATGGGAGAGGCTTGTAGAGAGATGGAAACCCTGATGGTATGTGGCGATTACAGACATGCAGGTATGATGTCATGCACAGGGTGTGTGCACGCGTGTACATCTGCACAAATCCTCTATAAAACTGCCTGTTAGTTTGCACATGTGCACATCAGTGTTGTATGCACCTTGCTCTAGAGTTCACCACATAAATGTCCATGTGTGTTTGTGTCTGTGTTTACATAGTGTACGTGTGTGTGGGTGTTGTTTGTGTGTGTGATATCATCTGTCAGCGTGTCTCGCCTTGCTCTGATCGTAACCCTGCAGCAACAGGAAGTAGGGCCGGTCCGTGGGTGGAAGGATCAGACTTTGTGACATCACTTCCAGGTCGCAGCTGGAGTAATCCTTCTCGTCCTCCGCCGGCTGGTTTGTCCATCCAACTTTTGCTTCAGCTTTCGAAGCTCTAATCTGAAAAAACAAAAGCAGGTTAGGACATGATGTTAGAACCCTGAATGCACCGTTAATTCTCTCTCATCACGTCATCTTCTTTACCTCTCCCTGCGGTGGGTTGATCATGCTCACAATGTTCTTCCTGTCCTGCACTCCTGCAATGTTGTTGGGCCGGCTGCCACGTGGGTCGTTGCTGACGTGATTGCCCTGGCGACGTCGCAGACTCAAATTCATGTCACTGATGCTCCTCCTGAGCTCTGAATTCCTTGCACGGTGACCACGCTCGCTCTCTTCTGGTCCGCCGCCTGATGACATCCTGCTCCTCCGCCAGCGGACACCTGTTGCCCAGACAACCAAGAGGATTGGTCAGTCTGACCCCTTGTCGTGAATTACAACACGTGCCTGTCAAGTATTAAACATACCTTGATTGTTCTCTCCCTCCCTCTCTCGCTCCTTCTCCCTCTCCCTCTCTTCTCTCTCATAGTCGTCCTTTCTTTGGATTTCAAAGCGCCTCTCAAACCCTTCCTTAGGCCGCCACATGTCCACTAACAACAAGGGACATTCCCATGGGGCAACGCTTCTCCGGCACTCTGTCTCCCATTTGATAGCTCCATCTGGCTGCTGGATGGGCTTTCCAATGACATCACACAACAGGAAGTCCTCTGGGCTGTATTTCTGGAGAACTAGAAGGTAATGGAGGAAGGGCGGAGGAGAGGGGGGTTAATTATTTTTCCATAACACCGCTGTTTATGTTTATATTAAGTCATTCCCAATTGGTTAAACATATTTGAGCAAACAATTCCCAGTAATGGGTCGCAGCAGAGGTCCAAAATGAGAGAAAATTTCCCTCTCTTGTACCTGCGTCATCTGTCTCCTCCCTCTCCCTCTCTGTGTACCGGGTGATGACCTGGGCGATGAGCTGTCTGGCTGTAGAGTGAATGTTGGCCAGCAGGGAGCGATAGTTAGCCCCACTGGAGAGGGCATCCCCATAGATTTTGATCAGGCCCGGGGCAGAGGAAGAGGCAGGGGGCAAGTAGTGGTGGGAGGAGGGGGTGGCTGAATGAGCCCAAACCTCCCTCTCCCTCTCCCCCACCGCCCGGTCCCGGTCGCTGTTAGAGCGCCCTCGCAGGAAGAGATGAGACAGGCGCTTTGTGCGGGACTGGGTCCCAGCAGGCCGCGGCCTGAGGAAGGCCGGGGAAGGGGACGGGGATGGGGTAGGGGAAGCCAGCGAGGGGGTGGAGTTAGAAAGGGAAGAGGAAGGAGCCGAGGGGGCCTCGTGGAGGGAGGCTGCGTCAGAACTGGTGGTGGACCTGGGAACAACAGAGGAGGGGAAGACAGATGGAGGAGAGAGGAAGGAGAAAGGAAGGGACCAGTCAGCTGTGAATTATGACTGACAAAACACGGACAAACAACAAGGACTAAAATAAGACAGGGAACGGTCGAAAGGATACGAATGACAGTAGAAGTGAGATAAGATGACATCAAAATGTAAACTGGCACTGAATAATAACTAAACAATAACTGTCATGAATGAGTCTCATAGCCTGAGAACAAAGACGTGACATAGAAGCAAAGCAGGAGATAAGAAAGTGACTTTAGGAGAACTCCAGACTGACTTGACAGAGATAGCGCTGGGCCAGCGACCTCCTAGTTTGGCAAAGTGTTTCCTGGGCGAGTTGATCCACAGACCCACTGGGAAATGGAGCTTTCTGACGCGAGGACTGCCAGACCCCTCCATCTGACAGAAGGAGAGATAAAGACATGCAGATTTTAGGAACAAATCTTGCATTTTTACTTCTGTCGTAAATCAAGATTCTGTAAATGTCAAGTTCCCTCTAATCTGCTTAATCTACCTCCACACTGCAGTGAGGAATGTGTGAGCAATCTCAGGATTGAAACAATATAACAATAGCATGATGTCACCATCAAAAAATATCAACAGGATACCGACAGCAGGTTGTCAACATGGTGAAAGCAAACAGGAGGAAATTAACCCAAAACACCCCAATCAGCCCCTGAAAATCCTAGCAGGAGTTTCCCATTCTCTAACAGGAAGCATCTTTTGTAGGACTCAGGTCCAGCTGTCGCTCTGACAGGGAAAAACCCGCTCCAAAGGTCACCGCCTGCTCTATTCTCAGTGTTACTTCGAGGTAAATTACCATCAAACTTAAGGACCAGACAGGAATTTGGAGGCCTAAACAAAATAATAATAATCCTGTGGAAAACGATCACCTTTATAACTGTAGTAATAATTATAAATAATAAGACACTTTGTCCTATCTTGATATGTGTCTCCACACCTACAATCTGCTGGACAAAAAAAAGATTTTCTAATGAGCAACTTGTCCGAGATGTTGTGGTGGAGTATTTTGAAAACGATTAGATCAAAACAACACAAAACAGGAACACAAATGCTTTTAAAGATTGTACTTTAAATGCACTTACCCACAGTTACTTCTGATCCTTCTGTAGTGCGTTACGATGATTCTTTGCCACCCAAATTCAAATACGCAGCTCAAAGTAATCTAATAACCTTGCATGTTTCCTTTTCCCCGCAACGAAATTCCATTTTCAAAAGGCCCAAACCTGTCACACACCTACATACACATCTCTAACTCTCGATATCCATTAGCTTAATAAACTAAAATACCTTTTTTCTTGTGTTTTTACTCTCTAACTGGACGAGATCTGCTCCCTCTCTCCCTCTGGCTCTCAGCCTCTCTGGGTCTATAGATAGAGAAACAGGCCCATTGTTCTAAGTGACAGAATTTCCTTCCTTTGCAATGGACAACACCTATATCCTGACTGAGTGAGAGAGAGAGGGAGAGATTGGTAGAGAGCGGGAGAAGGTGGAATTTACACACACGTATGAGCTTTTGAGACCTTCTTGGGAATAATATATACTGTATTATACACAACAAAGTGATCTAGATGTCTGTCTTTTGGTCTTTCTGGATTAAACAGAAATGTGGTGTCATGATTTCATCCTGATAAAAATTAATTTACATCAAATAGGGTCTCAAGAATTTGGCCATTAATATCTGATGCTGTATTGTGATAAATATTAGGATATTAAAATGCAGAAAACAGAGCCCAGTTTGAAGTTTTGCTGGAAAGAGGATGAAGGAAACACATGCAGCGAGACAGGAAGCTTGAGGCAGCAACAGAAACACCTGTGATCTTTGACCTTTTCTTCGACAGGAAGATGGTGATGGAAAGAGAAAGGAGACTGCCACTGTGTCCCAGTGCCGGGATATAGTTCCTCCAAAGTCTGCATTTCCAGACTGAATACATCGCCTGTACCCTTGAACCATTTCAAAGGCTCCTCCACTGTTTTAAAGTGTCACTGAGGGTGAAGAGAACAGATGACTTCAATGTAAATGTGGACAACATGCACAGTAGCTGAAACATTAGCCAGATTTTATCATCAGTCGGCATCCAATTGATACAATGAATTATGTGTAACTGTAATTGGCCTTGCTAATCCAACATGTGGACAGTACGGGTTATAGGCCTGCTGTGGGTGATGTTGCCAAAAAAAAAAACAGATCAAAAGAATTTAAAATTAATAGGTTGCTGGAAACATTAGAGTCCCACTGGTTACATCATAAAAGATGTGTTTTCTTGTGGTCTGATGGGACTCCCTTCAAGAATCTGATTACTTTCGGCGCCACGTCAGAAAATAAGGAAAAAGACCTGCTTTGATCCATCACTTTACACTTTAACAATAATGTGACTTCTTTAGGACTTTATATATTTTGATTTGAAATACCCAAGACAAAAGACCGAAAGATTAAAAAGTATGTTGTTTTATCTCGGCTACTTTAAAATAAGGCCTTTGTTTGTCATGGCAAACGGAATCAGTGTATCCAACCATATTTGGCCAAAAATGAGTGCTGAGTGTGGAAACGATTACAGACGAATAAAGGGATTGTGTTGGTTTGAAATGTTTCTCTGCATATTTTGATACTAAGCAACACTAATTCAAACTGACCACAACAGCAGTCCTCTGTGGAAAGAAGGAAATCGTATTAAACTTAAATTTAGTACTACATTTATTTTCAGGCCTACAAGCTTTTTTGATACTAAAAGTATATTTTTTCGAGTCAATGGTGGACTCAGGCTGTCCGAGGGGCAGAGGTGAACAAAATTAAACGGGCTCCAGCTGCATGCGGTTTTATCCATTTATGTTTAACCCTAGTTTATCATGTTTTATCTACCATATGGCATCCAAGAGGGCATTTCAGCTGTGGGCAAATGTGCCCTTTAAGCATCAAAGAGGGCTTTTTTTGTCGGCCTGTGTTTATTTATTTTTTTTAACATAGGGATACGAAGGGAGGACTCTCAAACCCTCAGTCCACAGATTTTTTCTAGGTAAAGTAGGTAAGGTAAACCTTTAAGTTTAGATAAGATAAGCCAGAACTTGATTAATCCCAGACGAAATCTTGTACCAGGTTATTCCAAAGTACAATAAAATAAGGAAAATTAAGAATACCACAATATGATAAGTGAATAAAAAATATGAATAACACAAATACATTAGTAATAACAAAAATAATTGCACATAAGAAATAATATTGCAATATTGAACATGGAGAATTAAAGTTAGAAGTGACTAAAATGTGTGTCATCCATCCAACTGCTGAGGTGAAAACTGTCAATAAAGCAAAAATAAAATAATTTTTTCCGACTCTATTGTATTTCTGTTGCATTAAATTTGTGAGCTGAACTTATTCCTCTACAATAACACAGACAAGTGATAATTATCATGCTCCTTATAGCTCAATAAAATCGATAAAACTGATAAACTGAAGTTGAGTTCAGTGTTCGGTTTGGCCTGGCATTCCCACCAGCTGATATCCCAGCGTGCTCTGCGCGTTGACGTCATGTTTCCGGAGCGCTACGAGGACACATCAAGAAACGTCCCAAGGTGAGTTGTGGTCAGCTAACTCCGAAACTTTGACTGCTTTTTTTTCAAAGTTTACCTTTATATTTCTCGTGCTTTCTGATGTTTTGACATACACAAACTCTTGATAGAACCAGGCGTTCTCCAACGTGTTAGCTAACAAGATCCAGATAAATAAATAGGGTTCGTAACGAGCTGACAGTTAGCATTAGCTAACAGACTACACTTAGTTGAGCTATGCAGACTATGCTAACTTGTGTTTAAAGCTATGTGGCCGTGTCAGTATTTGTTTTTAGTATACTCTTATCAAAGTTAAGATAGCTACCCTTGGGTATTATAGAATGTGCATTAAGTAGCGATAAAAGCATAAACAAAACTGACCTAAATTTAACTTTGATCACAATGCTATATTTAGCTTAGCCAGCTAACGTTTGGCATTGTCCTGGGGTTACACTGTGATAGTGTTGTTTATCTAACGTGTTTTAAAAAGCTGTTGCACATGCCTGTGTATCCACCCTGTGCCTTTTTGTTTCAGTGACATTTAGACGCGAGATTGAAGCTTGTAAAGATGGCTGAAACTGTTGAGAAGATCAAGAACTACAGGACGGCTCCCTTTGACGCCAGATTCCCCAACACAAACCAGACCCGCAACTGTTTCCAGAACTACCTGGGTGAGGACATGGATCAATGTGTTGTGATTACTCGTCTTTAAAACATAAAAACACCACCTTGGGCACTGAGAAATGACAGAACTTGTCATTACATATTATACTCCTGCAACATCTACAATGATAGTTTTTACAAACGGCATTAAATGTTTATCAAAGCACTTACACACAAATAAACACAGTATTTCAATGTTAATAATAGGTGCAGCAATAACACATGCATATATCGTCAAGTTTGTGGTCTTGTAGTTAAAGTCTTTGTTTACACATATAACATTTTGTGTTGGTACAACCATCACATTTACACGGTGCACCATAAGATGGTAGTAAACCAATCAGTCATCATGCATGTGAAATTAATATATGACCTTCATATAACATTAATGTTAGGAGTGCAATGGTACACAGAAGTCATGGTTCTGTTCATAGCCTGGCGCGCACTGAAATGTGCTGCCCAATGCTCCTAAGCTTAATCTTAAGACTGAGTGAGAAAAACAACAACCAATCCATAAGGTTATGTTTCTTAGTGCAAGCGTCAAAGACAGACAAAATCCTTTTGCTATGGACTACAGTAACATTGTCCCCACTGGCAAACCTTGGTAAACTAGTTTTTCTGTAAAAAATAAGCAATATTTCAAATGTTTCTGTATAACATTGTGTGACCTTTGAACTAACACTTTCTCAAAAGGCAATAGCCTACATAACTGAAAGGTATCTCTTATACTGTGGCCACAAAGGTACAAAATAGAATAAGCCAGGTTGTTTTGGGTAACATTGGAGCAGACTGTCCTTCAGTCTCAACATTTTGTCAGATAAGTAACTGTGAACCCTTTTTGTTATGTTTCGCTTCAGACTTCCACAGGTGCAACAAGGCCCTGTCTGCCAGAGACCAGGATACAGCTCCCTGTGACTGGTACCAGAGGGTTTACAAGAGCCTCTGTCCCATGAGCTGGGTAAGTTATAGGATGTACAGCTCTCAAAATACCCTCCGTATGTTCAGGTGTCTTAGAAGGGATTGTTTGATTAGGACATTTCTTTCTGATGTTTGCATGCACACACTAATGTTGCCAGTGAAGGCCAAGTCTATCTTACTTACAGACAGATTCATTGTTTTCCTCCTTCTTGATATTCTGTGTTTTGTGCTTTGTTTGGCTTCTCAATGGCTAATTTATTTTTGATTTGTTGTGTAATTGTTAAAATAGTGTAGGCAGTAAGACACTCACTTTGTAGTGATTGATATGAAACATAAAGACACAGTTCTGCTGACAATTGAACATTAGTTTGCTGTAACATAGGGTAATGTTTTCTGTAATATCTCCCACAGGTTTCCAAATGGGACGATCAGATGGAGGAGGGAAGTTTCCCAGGAAAGATCTGAAACCAGCAGCCATCATTTAACAGGACAGTCCACTGCAGGACATTCTGCCTTTTGCACCTTTGCCTCTGTATTGTGCCTAAGGACATTTTCAACCAGTTATCACATCATCATCATTGATGTTACTGTTATTAAATTAAAATAAAAACACGCACAACTTTTTACCCTGCATGTTAAGGTCTTAGTTTTTCACCGTCTCCATTGTAGACTACTCTTTGGCCTTATTGGATCAATAAACACAGTGCAGATTTAATTACAAGATTGGTCTTCATTGTATGTTTTTAATACTTTTGACATTTTGACAATTTCACAGAGCAAGCCTGGTCATTAACTGTACGTGTTCAGGAGTAGATTTAATGATTGCTATTAAGATTTTCAGTTAAAACTTGCAGAGACCTGTAGTCTCTCTGAATTATCCAACATCGCCTTCAGCTGTCTTGATTTTGCAGCTCTGTCCTCAAAGTATCATCAAAGTATTCCAGACTATATTTACATCAGAGATGAAGTGTTTATTTAGTCTCTGAAACACCCCTCAGGTCTGTCTACTGTGAAAACTCAGCATAACTATAACAAAGGTTTTCCAGCTGGTGGCAGTGGTGTGAAAACCAGATGCTTGTTTTGGTGTAATACTCTGTTTTTACCACACTGTGGTGCAGTAGAGCTGTATCTCTGGGGACAAACAGCTTACATGCACATTGTTATTATAAATCTTATTGATGTGAAGTAACTGATTAATTCTTTGAGGATTAGTACCTGATTATATTTGGATTTATTTAATGAGTCAGTGCTGCACATGATTAGTAAAGGAAGTGGATTAATAGGTTTGATGACTGTGATGACGATAAAGTTATTGCTTCACCCTCCCACCAATTTGTTCTGGTTTACTGAAATGATTCAAATGTGGAAACTACAGTGTTGGTGCATTTCATCAGAGGTAAGGATGTTCATACAATTAACCTCACTTTGACCGCAACAGAAGTAGTCACTGATTTTATTGCCATAATTGGTCTAAAAAACTACAGGTTTTACAGACAAATGTGACCTTAAAACAACACAGCACCTTTATATTAAACAACCCTGACTACAAAAAGTAGTTGGGATGATATTTTAAATGTATTTTTTGTTAAAGGCCAACAAATTCAGATGTATTTACCAAACAAAAGTATCAGTTTGACCCCACCTGTACGGATAGGCAAGGGGTTTGGATTAAACCTAAAACTTTTTGAGTCAAAGCTTATAAGAGAAAATCTGTAAGGCCTAAATGTATGTTGCTTAATTTGAAAGGTAAAATCTTCTTGTTTCTGTAGATGTGCTTGTTTAGTATGTGGCTAAAATACAACTGAAACATCAGTTTAAAAAACCAAAACACCCCCTACGGAGGTTAAATATATTGTCTTTGTTTTTTATTTTATTTTATTTTTTACATTTTACATATTTTTTTGGATTGGGGTTGTAAATATACAGGATATCAATGGCTTCTTAAAACAATTAAAGTGTAGAATTACCAAAAAAGCATGCACACAGATTGATATTTAAGTTTATCATTCAGTACCGTCATTTTAAATTTATATCCAAGTTCATGAAGGAGGAGGCAGTCAAGCACACATCTGTCTGTTACATTTCCTCTCTAAATATGTATTATTATCTTCACATGAGAGCCATAAACATTAACTCATGCCCTTAATCTATCTTTACCAGGATTTTACTGTTTACTTCATGTTGGAGTTGGAGACTTTAACCTTAAGGGTTTTTTTGTAACAAGCAGAGGCTTGATTTAATGAATTCTATTGAACTACAGTTTTGGATTACTGTTACAGTATTGACACATCCGTCTTTAGAGCGCAGCTGTATTCTTACACTGACTTATCATCACATCGGCACATTCTCAACTGGAAACTGTTTACCTCAGCTATGCTGAAAATACGCCCTGACACGTTTGAGAGGGTGTTTTCCCTTCTCCTGCATTGATTTGTCAGACCAGATAGATTTACCTCCAGCCTTTACTTGTTGCTGACAGACTGTCATAGTTGTGGTGGTAAACTAAAATAAGAACAAATCATGTGAGTGAAACAGCATGAAAAGCAAAGAAAGCTATGTAAATTAGAAAAGTGTTTATGTTATCTTGGGAGTATATCAGGTCAGGGTCAGCATGATTTACATTATGCCAACTTAAAACACAAGGTGGCACTGCTGCACCAGATATGAACAAGAAACTCCTCCAGTAAACTGTTGTCACATTACTCCAGCCCTCTGTTGGCCCTAAACCACCAGATTGTCATTATGAATACATGTTTATAATGATTAATCCCACAAATTAACCCACACTTACCAATTTACTTAAATTCCACGCTGAGTGAAGGAAATGTTGAATAAAATCATGGAACATCATTTAAAATGTTTCCATCTGACACTGTAGCAGATATTTTAAACATGACTTGACTGCATTTGAATATTTTTGCTTGATGTATTAATGACTTTGTTAATAGGTTCAATGAAGTGTAAAAAAATTGAAAATAATAATAATAGCTTAATAAATAATTATAGTTTGGTTTCCTTAACTGCCCAGTTTTCACTAAAGGAATTTAGTAAGAGGAAATTAAATTAACAATAAAATAAAAAACAATAAAACAACTGCAAAAAGAAAGAAATGTAACAAGAGAATAAAATTGTAACAAAAAAATATATTTTTTTTTACAGAACTGTAAAAAAAAATCTGTACATTTACATTGAAAAAGAAGAGTTCCGCTGTTTTTTACAAGTGGTTTTATGCCGAAATGTGAAAAGGTATGCATTCATTGCAGTATCAAGTGTAGCAAGAATATGCAACGTTTTAGAGATACAGTCCCAAAGATGTGAAGTATAAAGACAGATGAAGATAATAATGTAACATGAAGTATTTATGGGAGGGGAGAGGAGTCCTAATCTAACAAATAGAACATTTTAGGGGGGAAACCGTGGGTTGTCCACACTTTTTGTTCTACTCTATTCAAACATTGTTAAAGCAAATCTTGTTATGAATATAGAAAAGTTATTCTTTAATGTAACATCTAAAAAGAATAAAAATGTTTTGACCTGGTGCACTACTACGGTCACAAAAAGCAAAACAAAGGAACAAACCGTCTTTGTTTATGTTGAATGTACATTTAGGGAGACATTTTTATATTTTATTAAACTATTGGCAAGAGTCCATGAGGCACACAGGCGTTTTGAGCTCAGGCTACAGGATGTGGTTTGTGATGGGCTTTGTGTGTGTGTGCACAAAAGAGAATCAAAGTGAGTGCATCTAACTTTCTTCACTCCCCCCCCCCCCCCCTCTCTCTTTCTCTCTGTACCTGTTTCCATGTCTATCCTTATTTGCTCTTTGCAGATGTCTTATAATTTGATTTGCTCACTCAGGCCAGGTCACCAGAGGAGATGCTGCAGGATCGGTTTCCTTGGAAACGGGTCCAAGGATCTAGATGCGATGCTGGGGCGGGGAGGTGTATTTCCGAAGAATGAGAGTATTATTGCGAAAACTCAACGAGGGCACCGAACCTGAACATTTGCACGTACCCCTCTGCTTCTCTATCTGTTCCTCTTTTTATTTTGGTGTATATTTCAAAACTGAATTTAATAATTGAGATTCCAAGGAAGATGATTGCACACAGAAAGGGAAGGAAACACCCTCACATTAAACAGAACCTGACGTTTCTGAAGCAAATCCACTGTTACAGCAGATTTCCGGTCACTTTTTGCCCCAGGACTCACAAGAGTATGGCTGTTTTTAGGTTTTCTAAAGCATTGTTTTTCAAACTTTTTGTGCCCAAGGCCCACCAAAGTGCAAGCCAAAAACACAAGGCACACCTGTATTCATATTCTTTCACTACTACTTCCAGTAGTCATGTTGACCCTGTAACTTCTTCACTTCCAGCATTTATTTACTGTCTTCTATAAAGCCTTACTAGGAAATGTTTTGATTGAAACCTAGATGAGTGGTTTTGTAGCCTAAATTCAATAAAACTGCAGCCTTTTTTTTTTACCACCGCAAACCATATGTTTATATATAACTACATGTTGGGTTTTATCGAATGCTCTGCGATGGGTCATTTTGACCAAAGGCTCATACGGGTCATTATTGTTGGTTTCAGCAGGTGCAAGTGATGTCGATCAGCCAAGCCACAGCACCTCCATCTAATTCTTTTTGTACCTAAAGCAAAACAACCTGCGACCACTTGACAACATTAACCACGTGTTTGAAATAGAAATTATAACATTTAGGTATGAGGGCATGATGATTTCCTGCTGCCAGTAGCAGACACTCATTTTGGCAATACTGCTGTGAGCCATTAATAGTGTATAGTTGTCATGGCACGAATGGACTTGTCTCAGGGCACACCGATGTACCTCAGCACACCATTTGGGAACCACTGTTTTAAAGTATTATTATTAGGGCCTCGGGGCAATCGCACCGAGCACTACTGTTATACTGTGGATTTCTTCTTCTTCCTTTTCCGGACGCAATTTCGTCTCGCTACTAGTCCTACAACTTAAAGAGTTGCAGGACAAATTATATATCAAAACGTGAGGTTTGATCGGGATCGGTGTGCTATTACTTTTCTCTATAGAATATGAATTTTTCGCGACGTAAGTCGCGAAAAACTGCCCAAAATTTTGCATTGAAATGAATGGGACGGCCGACAAAAAATGGGCGAAAAAGAACAATCATTGGAGATTTTTAAACGTCAGCATCTCCGGCATAATTTCACCTAGAGACTCCATTTAAACTTTAAACAGTAGACACAAGTCTTGTGTGTCGGTGTATTAATCCACGTTTCGATAGGCCGTATAGTTTGTTACCAATCCCTGTTCAATGACCATGATCATTTTTGTAGAAATTCTGAGATTATAATGGGTGTGTATTGCACGGAATGTTCGTGTCAGAGTGTGTGATGTCATCGCCAGAGTGTAGAGGGAGAGAAAAAATTGTCAAAAAATTAATTTGAAAACTGCGCTCCAGGCCGCAAATTCCACTCTACAGAAATAATTTATACATAGAAACGTACTTCTCACTCACAATCCTCTGGTAAAGCTCTCAGAGTTATAGTTTGGGCGTACGACGCAAAGATGATCCACCAACACCACCAACAGCCTCTTTGGCTCCCATATTAAAAACACAGGAAGATTTTGAAAAAAAGGAAGATGGAACAGTTGTTTTAGATCGCTCTAACAAAGCTATTTTTTAATTTTTCTTTAAAAAAAATCATATGTAGACGCTCAGGAAGAACTCGGGACGCTCAAAGTGAAGTCGGATCATTACATTACATTACATGTCATTTAGCAGACGCTTTTGTCCAAAGCGACTTACAATAAGTGCATTCAACCTGAAGGTACTAGACATTGACCACAGGAATCAAGTAAGTACATAACTTTAAGAGCTAACTGTCATCACTACAGGAGTGCTATATGTTAAAGAAGAAAAGAATAGAAAAGAAGAAGAAGAAGAGCAATTTTTTTTTTTTAAATATATGTGTTAGGTGACCATGGCTTAACTGAGGTATTGTTGGAAGAGATAGGTCTTCAGCCTGCGGCGGAAGATGTCCAGGCTGTCTGAGGTCCTGATGTCGGTGGGGAGCTTGTTCCACCATTTGGGAGCCAAGATAGAGAAAAGTCTGGAGGAGGTTTTGAGGCGAGTTGACCCACGGAGGGTGGGAGTCGCCAGCTGTTTGGCTGATGCAAAGCGGAGAGGATGGGCAGGGGTGTAGAGTTTGTCAAGGTCCTGGATGTAAGTAGGACCTGAACCGTTAGCAGCAGAGTACGCCAGAGCTAGAGTCTTGAAGCGTATCCGCGCAGCCACTGGTAGCCAGTGGAGGGAGCGGAGGAGGGGTGTTGTGTGTGAAAAGTTGCAGTAGTCCAGGCGTGAGATGACCAGTGCCTGGACCAGGACCTGAGCTGCCTTCTGAGTGAGAAACGGACGGATTCTCCTGATGTTATGCAGCAAGAATCTGCAAGATCTGGTGGTGGCGGTGATGTTTGTGGAGAGGGACAGTTGGTTGTCAAGAGTCACGCCAAGGTTCTTGGCGGTTTCTGTGGAGACAACCACTGTGTTCTGGACAGTGATGTGGAGGTCAGTGGTGGGGGAGCCCTTCCCTGGGAGGTAGAGTAGCTCAGCCTTTCCCAGGTTGAGTTTGAGGTGGTGCGAGGACATCCACTGGGAGATATCGGCCAGACATGCAGAGATACGTGCTGCTGCCTGTGTTTCAGACATCAATGATAGGTATTATGGTTTTGGTTTTATTATGGTTTTGCCAAAAATGCTTTCTGTTTGAGGCCAGAAATTCGAGTCTGTCCACCTCTGGCTGCTGTCACTCTTTCGGAACATCAACAGGTGTCAGTTATTTCTGTTGATTGCTTTGATCTGATTGCCTTTGATCTTGGATGTGATTACAGTTACAGATACACACACACACACGCACTAAAGTGCGCACACTCCTCACACATGCATACACATGCTTCATACACACACATACGCACACACAGGTAACTTTATGTGATTTTACTTACACCTACACACACACACACACACACACACACACACACACACACACACATTTTGAGGTTAAAGGGCATAGTTTGAAATCTCTGAAGAGTCTCATCATAGTGTACACACACCGGCAGTAGCCCCCGTGGCCCTTTCAAAATTTCCCCAGAGGAAATTTTCTAGTTATTATTAGTTTATTTAAAAGGGGACAGTGCAATTTCATAAAACACATGATTATACATGGTTAAAAAAGCCAGAGTTAGCCAGAAGGCTAGTTTTCATCTGTAGTCCCCTGGCCATGATGTAAAAAAGATGAGAATTACGAAACAAAAAACAAACAAACAAAAAACAAAAACAAACAAACAAAAAATAAATAAAAAAATACGTACAATATACAAAATACACATACAAACACTTACGATATGATTAAGAAAAAATACAACATCACATACAACATCACAACATAACATTTTATCATAACATCAAAACAACACAACAGGCTTATCTTTTAGTGTTGGCAGCTGTAGGTGTTGATAAGCCACAATTTCAACTTTTTTGTGAAGGCCTTGTATGTATGATGACATAAGGTCATATTTAAGGCCATATATACACAGGGTCAAGGTTAGTGGTGGAAAGTTTTTTCTTAGGTACTATACATAAGTATACTTTCAAATGAATTGTACTTTACTTTAGTATTTGCATTTTATGCCACTTTATACTTCTACTCCACTAGATTTTCAGAGGGAAATATTGCACATTTATGTAATACCTTTATTTAACAGAAACTGAAAACTGAAAAATAAATTTCAGTGTAAACTGACAATGAAGTTTTATCATATTTTATGGAATCATAATGCTATTGTAGATTAATATTATTGATACAAAATACAATCAACAATATATTACCATTTGACCACAGACAGCTACAGCTAAGTATATCTTTTAGAAAGAAATTAGCTCCACCCCGACTACCAGAAATACTAAATTAAACTCTCATACTACCAATATATATATATATTATATATATATATATATTAGAAAATACTGATATGAAGTCATTGGGAACAAATGAATTGACAAAGTCATGAAAAACTAGAATGGTGGAATAAAGCACCTGTTAGATTTGACACAAAGTATTACACCTCAGGGGTCTGCTGGGACCTGAGTCAGTAGGATCAATGTTTTAAAGCATCAATAACTATAATAAAATAGTGTAATTCAACATACATGATACTGATACTCTGCTTGTTCTTTTACTTTAGAACTTTGAACATATTGTGATACTTTGACTTGAAAATAATAGAGGACTTTTACTTGTTGTTGTTTACTCTGTTTTGACATTGTGGTATTTCTACTTTTACTTGAGTTAAAGATCTGATATCTTCTTCACCGCTGGTTGTGGTTTGTTTGGTGCTGCAGCTCAGATAAGCTCCTGGTAACGATTGCTTACTCTTTCCTGTTTATGTCATTGCAGCTCTTTTCCTCAGTGGCGGTTCTACACAGGGGCCTCCAGGGGCCACTGCCCCTGTGAAGAAGCCCTTGGCCCCTGCTGTGGCCCCTGTGTCAAATTAATAATAAAATGATCAATTTATAAAGATGAGAGACGGAACAATTTTTACCTATTTTTTGTTCAAACAATATCTCATTGTACACAAAATGAACCCAGAATGTGTACATTGTATAGTAGTTTAATTGTGCATATAAAAAAAGTATGTGTATATATAAAAAGATAATTCTCACTGTGCTGCACTTGCAAAATAAAAAAAGTAATTGTGCACAAAAATGAGAAATGTCATACAAAAAATAGTTATTATTGTTGGTAAGTCTAATTTTTTCAATCAATGTATTTGTATCTTTCCAAATATATTTAAAGTATATTTTTTAAATAAGCTGAAATAAAGGTTTTGAATGATTAAATATCATCTTTGCTGTTTTTAATGTGCCCCTCTGATTAAACACTGGCCCCTGCTTGGCCCCCACAGTAAAACTAATTTGAACCGCCACTGCTTTTCCTGTTATGCACTTATGAGTGAATTGTCTAAATTCTCATCATGAAACTGTAACCTGAGTTTCACAATGAACCACAAAGATAGGTAGACCCTTAGAGTTACAGTAGCATCGGCACATTCTCCACTGGGAACTTTTTACCTCAGCTATGCTTAAAATACGCCCTGACACGTTTGAGAGGGTGTTTTCCCTTCTCCTGCATTGATTTGTCAGACCAGATAGATTTACCTCCAGCCTTTACTTGTTGCTGACAGACTGTCATAGTTGTGGTGGTAAACTAAAATAACGTGAGTGAAACAGCATGAAAAGCAAAGAAAGCTATGTAAGTTAGAAAAGTGTTTATGTTATCTTGGGAGTATATCAGGTCAGGGTCAGCATGATTTACATTATGCCAACTTAAAACACAAGGTGGCACTGCTGCACCAAATATGAACAAGAAACTCCTCCAGTAAACTGTTGTCACATTACTCCAGCCCTCTGTTGGCCCTAAACCACCAGATTGTCATTATGAATACATGTTTATAATGATTAATCCCACAAATTAACCCACATTTACCAAATTACTTAAATTCCACGCTGAGTGAAGGAAATGTTGAATAAAATCATGGAACATCATTTAAAATGTTTCCATCTGACACTGTAGCAGATATTTTAAACATGACTTGACTGCATTTGAATATTTTTGCTTGATGTATTAATGACTTTGTTAATAGGTTCAATGAAGTGTAAAAAAATTGAAAATAATAATAATAGCTTAATAAATAATTATAGTTTGGTTTCCTTAACTGCCCAGTTTTCACTAAAGGAATTTAGTAAGAGGAAATTAAATTAACAATAAAATAAAAACAATAAAACAACTGCAAAAAGAAAGAAATGTAGAATAAAATTGTAACAAAAATATTATTTTTTACAAAACTATAAAAAAATCTGTACATTTACATTAAAAAAGAAGAGTTCCGCTGTTTTTTACAAGTGGTTTTATGCAGAAATGTGCAAAGGTATGCATTCATTGCAGTATAAAGTGTAGCAAGAATATGCAACGTTTTAGAGATACAGTCCCAAAGAT
This sequence comes from Centropristis striata, assembly GCF_030273125.1. NCBI lineage: Eukaryota > Metazoa > Chordata > Actinopteri > Perciformes > Serranidae > Centropristis > Centropristis striata. Next base: position 10,768,443 of record NC_081524.1, on the reverse strand, counting down.
GTGAAGTATAAAGACAGATGAAAATAATAATGTAACATGAAGTATTTATGGGAGGGGAGAGGAGTCCTAATCTAACAAATAGAACATTTTAGGGGGGAAACCGTGGGTTGTCCACACTTTTTGTTCTCCTCTATTCAGACATTGTTAAAGGTAATCTTGTTATGAATATAGAAAAGTTATTCTTTAATGTAACATCTAAAAAGAATAAAAATGTTTTGACCTGGTGCACTACTACGGTCACAAAAAGCAAAACAAAGGAACAAACCGTCTTTGTTTATGTTGAATGTACATTTAGGGAGACATTTTTATATTTTATTAAACTATTGGCAAGAGTCCATGAGGCACACAGGCGTTTTGAGCTCAGGCTACAGGATGTGGTTTGTGATGGGCTTTGTGTGTGTGTGTGTGTGTGTGTGTGTGTGTGCACAAAAGAGAGACAAAGTGAGCAAAGTGAGTGCATCTAACTTTCTTCACTTCCTTCCCTCTCTCTCTCTCTCTCTCTCCCTCTCTCTCTCTCTCCCTCTCTCTCTCTCTCTCTCTCCCTCTCTCTCTCTTTCTCTCTGTACCTGTTTCCATGTCTATCCTTATTTGCTCTTTGCAGATGTCTTATAATTTGATTTGCTCACTCAGGCCAGGTCACCAGAGGAGATGCTGCAGGATCGGTTTCCTTGGAAACGGGTCCAAGGATCTAGATGCGATGCTGGGGCGGGGAGGTGTATTTCCGAAGAATGAGAGTATTATTGCGAAAACTCAACGAGGGCACCGAACCTGATCAGTTCCTCTTTTTATTTTGGTGTATATTTCAAAACTGAATTAAATAATTGAGATTCCAAGGAAGATGATTGCACACAGAAAGGGAAGGAAACACCCTCACATTAAACAGAACCTGACATTTCTCAAGCAAATCCACTGTTACAGCAGATTTCCGGTCACTTTTTGCCCCAGGACTCAGGCTGTTTCAACTCAATGACAAGTCAAACACACACCAGTAATGGCTTGTGTCTGCTGGCAGGCCTCATGAGATACAATACTAAGAAACATAATGTAAGGCTGAATGATAAAAATGTAAGCTTTTTGCTTGAGGCACAGAATAGCCATCTACCTGCCAAAGAGTACAACGATGAATATCCATTTTCTGCATAAAGAGGAACACAGGCTGCTGTTAAAGCTGTGATGTGTATAACTGTTATTGCTGATTTGATTGTAGCAACTTAAAGAAAAATATTTCAGTGGCATAAAAGTATGGCTGTTTTTTAGGTTTTCTAAAGCATTGTTTTTCAAAGTTTTTGTGCCCAAGGCCCACCAAAGTGCAAGCCAAAAACACAAGGCACACCTGTATTCGTATTCTTTCACTACTACTTCCAGTAATCATGTTGACCCTGTAACTTCACTTCCAGCATTTATTTACTGTCTTCTATAAAGCCTTACTAGGAAATGTTTTGATTGAAACCTATAGATCAGTGGTTTTATAGCCTCATCGGCAAGTTCATCGAAACTGTAGCCTTTTTTTACCACCGCAAACCATTTGTTTATATATAACTACATGTTGGGTTTTTTCGAATGCTCTGCGATGGGTCATTTTGACCAAAGGCTCATACGGGTCATTATTGTTGGTTTCAGCAGGTGCAAGTGATGTCGATCAGCCAAGCCACAGCACCTCCATCTAACTCTTTTTGTACCTAAAGCGAAACAACCTGCGACCGCTTGACAACATTAACCACGTGTTTGAAATAGAAATTATAACATTTAGGTATAAGGACATGATGATTTCCTGCTGCCAGTAGCAGGCACTCATTTTGGCTAATAATACTGCTGTGAGCCATTGATAGTGTATAGTTGTCATGGCACGCCTGGACTTGTCTCAGGGCACACCGGTGTGCCGCAGCACACCATTTGGGAACCACTTTTTATTATTGTTATTATTATTATTTAGTTTATTTAAAAGGGGACCGTGCAATTTCATAAAACACATGATTATACATGGTTAAAAAAGCCAGAGTTAGCCAGAAGGCTTATTTTCATCTGTAGTCCCCTGGCCATGATGTAAAAAAGCTGAGAATTACGAAACAAAAAACAAACAATAAATAAATAAAAAAATACGTACAATATACAAAATATACATCCAAACACTTACGATACGATTAAGAAAAAATACAACATCACATACAACATCACAACATAACATTTTATCATAACATCAAAACAACACAACAGGCTTATCTTTTAGTGTTGGCAGCTGTAGGTGTTGATAAGCCACAATTTCAACTTTTTTGTGAAGGCCTTGTATGTATGATGACATAAGGTCATATTTAAGGCCATATATACACAGGGTCAAGGTTAGTGGTGGAAAGTTTTTTCTTAGGTACTATACATAAGTATACTTTCAAATGAATTTTACTTTACTTTAGTATTTGCATTTTATGCCACTTTATACTTCTACTCCACTAGATTTTCAGAGGGAAATATTGCACATTTATGTAATACCTTTATTTAACAGAAACTGAAAACTGAAAAATAAATTTTAGTGTAAACTGACAATGAAGTTTTATCATATTTTATGGAATCATAATGCTATTGTAGATTAATATTATTGATACAAAATACAATCAACAATATATTACCATTTATTACTATACATGAAGACCTTTTTCAACCCTTGGTGAATTGCCAGACAGCTGGAAGTATATTTTTTAGAAAGAAATTAGCTCCACCTCGACTACCTGAAATACTAAATTAAACTCTCATACTACCAAAATATTATTTTTATTTATTATTATTATTTTTTTAGAAAATACTGATATGAAGCCATTGGGAACAAATGAATTGACAGAGTCATGAAAAACTAGAATGGTGGAATAAAGCACCTGTTAGATTTGACACAAAGTATTACACCTCAGGGGTCTGCTGGGACCGGAGTGGGTAGGATGAATGTTTTAAAGCATCAATAACTATAATAAAATAGTGTAATTCAACATACATGATACTGATACTCTGCTTGTTCTTTAATTTTAGAACTTTGAGCATATTGTGATACTTTGACTTGAAAATAATAGAGGACTTTTACTTGTTGTTGTTTACTTTTACTTGAGTTAAAGATCTGATATCTTCTTCACCACTTGTTGTGGTTTGTTTAGTGCTGCAGCTCAGATATCCTCCTGGTAACGCTTGCTTACTCTTTCCTGTTTACGTCATTGCAGCTCTTTTCCTGTTATGCACTTATGAGTGAATTGTCTAAATTCTCATCATGAAACTGTAACCTGAGTTTCACAATGAGCCACAAAGATAGTTAGACCCTTAGAGTTAGAGTTAGAGTTCAAACAGGAGACACATTACATTACATTACATTTAGTCATTTAGCAGACGCTTTTATCCAAAGCGACTTAAAGGAAGAGTAAGAGCAAACAATCAAGGTATAAGACACCTGGATGTAGGATTATATCCCTGTCACACTGGACACATTAATAAGTAATGAATAATCGTTCTGTATTTAGATTTGATGTCAATCCCAGAAATAGAGTTTCCACTCATTTTCCACAGAAGTGAGTAAGTGTATTTCTGTCCAACATGTCTCTGACTGGACTGTTATCTAGGCTGCAGTTTATATAATCAAATACATGATTAAATGTTAAACTAGAGTAACCTCTACTGATAGAAAATGAGCTGGTAATGAGGACTTTTTGATTTTGATCAGTTAAGACCAACACATAATTACTCCATAATTAATCCAGCATATTTTAGAGGGTTTATAATGCTGATCAGGGCTGAAGCTGCAACTGAGGAAACTGAGGTCACGTCCTCAGCCTGGTCCAGCTTTAGAACATGAGTTTCAACTGACTACTTAAAACAACAACAACTTCACATTGGGAAATAAAATGTACAGACAGCTGAATTAAATGAATATAATGTGGAAAATTCAACTTCTATAGATTGGTATTCTTGACATGTGATAAATCCCCTGGGCTGAGTGGGGGGGGGGGGGGGTTGAAACATAAATAAAAATATGTTGAAACATAAATAAAAATTATGTTGAAACATAAATAAAAATAGGCTATTTTTTGTGGTTTGAACAAAAAGCAAGCATAGATGAGAATAGAAAAAAGCACCTGCCAAAATACTTTGTAAATCATCCATCTATGCTTTAATTTGTATTAATTATTGCATCCAGATAAACCAAATACAGTGTAAAAGAGGTGCCCTTTTGAGTTGTGCGCTGCTTCTTTTTAAATAATAAATGTATTTACTGCTAAAGATCTGTGCTGGCTGTTAACCTGCTGTTTTGTTCTACAGTCATGGGAAAAAATAACTAAAATCATTGTCAAGAAAACCATGGAAATGGCTCGATATCAGCTCTTAAATTAAACTCTTGTGAGCTATTTTTGTTATCATTTTGTTTGTCCAAACAAATGTACCTTTAGTTGTACCAGGAATTAGAAAAAATGAACAACAAATTGAAGAAATTATTATATATTATATATATATATATAATTTTTTTTTTTTTTTTTTTACCAAGACTGTATGTTTGCATTCCATAACAGATGTGAGATCTGAAACCTGACATGCTGTCACACCTTGTTGGTTTAGAGAAAACATCTACCAAACCAGAAAAAGCTAATCAAATCAACATTTAACAGGAATGCCAAATTGCCTCCTATAATCTAAGATCATACTCATGTCAAAGACCTCCAATTAAAATCCAATACAAAATGTTAAAATACAATTAAACAGAAACCCAACCTGCTCATCGAGTGGATTTAAAAATGGCCCTGCTCACTCGTATTTTTCTGGAGAACTTGTCAAATTCCAGACTGGGATTTAGGTGGGCTGTGAGGCTTAGACATAGCTGATGAAGAATTAGCAGGGCACCCCGTTTGTTTGCCACCCACTGAGCCGGTCTCATGATTTCTGCATGACCAGGCTTTGTATCTGGACTCCGTGCACATTGCCTTTTGTTCTCGCGCCCCCGGTGGGCAGCCGGCGGGCCAGCAGCAGCACAGAGCCTCCTTTCACCGGCACCGTTTGTTCTCCATCTCTGCTCGGTACTGTACGCCCGCCCGAGCACGTCCCACTTCTCCAGCTGAGCGGAAATGCTTCTGCGCCGCTCCCACTGACATTACGACACACAACGGTTAAACGTGAAGTGAGTCAGCTTGGTGGGAAATTCTTGTTGCGCTTTTTACGCATAGGGAGCTTCCCCCCTGTGCGTAAAGAGTAAAAAAATGCACGTGAAACGTGTTGGGGAAGTTGTACAACCTTATAAAAGACACAGATAAGAGGGAGAGCTGAACATCTGTCTGAGCAAACACATCTGGACAGGACTGATTCTCTCGATACACAGAGGCTGGCATAAATCCCATATAACGGTAAACAAATGTTTATTTTTAATCACCCTGCCGATTAATTTATGCGGGTTTTAACAATTGTCAACAATTTTTAATTTGAAGTAAACGTCTGTATTGATATTTTCACATTATTAGATGTATGGTTTATTGCCTGTAACAAACTTAAAAAAAGAAAAGTAAAATCCAGTTGATCAGTACAGCATCACCTGCAGCTCCATTGCGCATTGTGAGTTATAAAAGTCTGCGCAGCCCATTGAGAAGGTGTTATACGCGTCGTATTGATAAAAACAAGGAAAGCGACAGTAATTCAATTTGAAGAGAATTTTTCCCTCATTTGATTTCATGATTAGAGCGAGCAGAAGAGGAGGGTGAATACGGAAGCGGAGGGAGGGGTTTACTGTCATTTTGGGCACCGACTCCTGTTGAATTCAGTTGAGTGCAGTCAAAGTGCTCCACTCTATCTGAGCCCAGCAGCTCTGTGGTCTGATCCTCACTGGTATGAGCCATGGGATAGTTGCTCAGATTCTTTAACCATGTATTTTTTATTTGTCTAATTGACACATTGCTCTTGTGTTTGCTTATTTTCAGGTTTCTCTCCTGGCTGTTTACACAGAGGTGTGTGTGCACAAACAAGAAGAGACATCTCCGTCTAAGAAGCTTCAGTTTGCAATCTAAAAAGTCCACAGAGTTCTCTTTTTTATATCTTCAATCAAGCAGCAAAGATGGAGCGGATGGAGGATGAAAAGGTGAATATAACTTTTTTTCTATTGCTGCAAAGTGTTGCTGCTGCTAATCCAAACTTCCAAAACCTGCATGTCTCAAACTACTGTACAGTTTCTGCTCATTACTGTAATCTTCTCAGACACATTCATTTAAGCTGTCTGCCGTAATTCCCACTGGTTCCTGAGGAAGAGTGCCAGCCATTTTGCCATTGTTTGTTTTATTCTGAGCCTGATTTGTGCCAACACATCCTAATGAATGAGAATGTAGTGTTTACGAGTTACAGGCTGGCAATCCTGTATTTTTCCTCTCTGGCAAGAGTAGGGGATGGGGTGAGAGTCGAGCACTCAGGAAGGAGATGACTAAGAGAGAAATAGTGTGAGACGGGACTAAGGGATGGCAAGTTTGAACTTGAATATGTTTGAGTTCCTTGCTTTTATTTGTGTGATCCCTGGCAAGGTGGGACTAGTGAACAGAATAGTAAAATGACAAAAGAGAGATCTGGAAAAGGAGGCAAAGATTGACAGCTTAAAACAGCACAAAGACAGGAAAGGGGAATATGTGTGCTTCTGGTGATAACATGCGGCAAAGGAGAGTTAGTGTTATTAAGCAAATGGTGAACTTTGAATTTGAATGCATTAACTCTTCTGCAATGTAAAGAATATCTTCACTGGCTGAAAATTTGCCTGCTATCATGTGTCTTTACAAACCTTCAACGTGGTTTGTCTTTTGAAACAAGCAGTTACTTCATCTTCATGACTGTTACTTAAGAATTTACAAACCGTGTGAGTTGATGTAACAGTCCAACAAGCCACAATGAATACTAGCATGCACTCTAGGAAGACCTGTGCAATTTGTATGCAGAAAATGATCACAATCAAATATGCCTTTCTTTAGTCAATATTCTTTCTTTAGGATGTATTGCACGGTGCAAAAGTCACATTTATGATAAAGAGATACAAGAAAGGGTCGAAACAATATGATCAAAAACATAACAGAAGAAAATCAAGCCAATTTCAGGGTCTTCAAAAGAAAAGAAAGTGTTGTAAAATGGGTTGAAGAGAGAGGTTTTGAAACGATGATTGCAAGATGACATGAATGTGGAAGCTGAGTGTCAAAGAAAAGGTGTGTCAATACAGACTCTTTCTTCTTACACTGACAGAGGCAAACTGTTGAAATACACTGACTGCATGTGGCTTGAACTGATGATTGATATATATATATTTAACATACGAGGGAAAATGAAGAAAAAGAGTGCAGTAAATAACCACATTGAATGCACAATATGTAATTTTCTGTCGCTATAGGGTCTATCAATCAGAACAACGACAAAATATTGTTTTATTATGGTCCAGCTGCAGCTTGTGGCACCTGCAGTCAGCTCCCCTCTGTTAGGATTCTTTCAGTGTTCAATGTTTATGAGGTTTTTACAAGGAGCCAAATTATCCTCAGAGGTCTCCTCAAACGGACCCAGTAATTAAAACTGGTAGAAACACTGAATAAAGCAGTTTCACACTAAAAACTGTGTTTCTCTGACGCTGTTCAGCAGACAGCTGCTGCCAACATTTGCTCAGCTTGTTTCTCTGATGACGATTGATTGATGATGATTAAGACCTAGACGACTGATCACTCAAATCCTTCATCCAGTAAAACATGAAGTTAAAAAGAACCAATATCTTAAATCTGTCACATAAAAATGTGGCTTAAATTAGATAAAAAGTCAATTTGTGGCAGCTTCTGGAAGAGATGAGTCCATTGCAGACACCCAAATGAAACAGACTGCTACTTTGATTAAGATTACAGATTTCACTGGTTTGAAAGTTGTTGCAAACATTGCCACCTAATTAGGATAATAAAGTGTAAAAACTGAGGTTTAAAGTGACCCAACTGTCAATGAATTGTGCATGTTCAAATGTCAGTATTTTCTGAGTACTCTAAGCTCATTTTAGATAATTTGAGTTGTCAGTGTATGGACTAGTGTTCTGTTGTGGCTACATATTGATCATACCTTTATTTTAGCAGAATGTCATAAAGAATGTTCAAATTTAAACCAATATGTGTTCTAATACAAAGCACTATATTGTAGTATGTCGCTGCAGACACTGAGCGACATTATATGCTTGGCTGCTTGTAAGTGTGAACCACACAAATGCACGAGAATGAAGACATTTTTGTGCAACCACAATGTCTCACACCCCACTGATACAACCTCTGAGTCAGTTGCATCAGATTTATAACATATATCCTTATGTTATCCTCACTCAGTCGGCCACTCCCTAATTAGAGCCATAGCTATAGCACAAGGCTTAACAATGCAATAATATTGTCTGACTCTTACCCAACACCAACATGTCTCTGCAGATGCAACTGGTGTGTTTATGCCACAAGCCCACACGTATATGTACACACACAACCACACCCCCACATGAAGCTTTTACTCATCAAATTCGCTACACTCCACACAAACTTTTTTTAACCAGTTTTTATTCCACCTCCCTATCACGTTGTCGTGTGTGCAGCACTTCCTGTGTGTCAGGCTTGTTAAGATACTCTCTGTCCGTCACATACAGCTCACATAACTGTACCATCAGTGTGTGCAGCTTGTTTTATTTTGAGACAAGGCCATGATGTTCCAAATAAATACACTGTAGCTTGATTAGAACTGATTATCATCTTTCTATGGTGAAATTCTCAAGTATTTTATCACTTCCTCTTGTGTGTTGTTTCATTCAGACATGTGTGGCCATAACTTTAATAGGTACCTAAAGGGAGCATCCACAAATATAATGTACTTAAAGCACATTTTGTTTGTTATCAATAAGGCACCTTAAGTTCTTTGTTGGATCTCAGTAAAGCAGAAAGAGGAGTTGGCTGATTAGGTGAAAGAACAGACAGATTGTTTTTAGGAGAGGGAGACTCTTTGAACGGCCCTTTGAGTTCAGTTTTGTTACTAATGAACATTCTGCTTCATGACGTTAGAGGAATTTTTTATGTATCCGCCCAGATAGTGCTATCATGTACAGAAAAACATTGGGACAAAGCTCATTGTGCTTGTCTTTGTGTCTGTTTTTTTTTAACTCGAGTACGATTACAAATTGTGGAAAACAACGTATTAACTTGCATCATGAATGTTTCTCTGATGTTGCATAGTCGAGTCAGTGTTGAAACAGGGGCGGATTTTGAAAAAACTGGTTGATTAAAATGGATTTCCTTTCATTAATGAGCCTGTTTAGACCGTTAGACTTTGGATGCATATAATAACCTTTGCACAGGTTCTCAGAAAGACTGTGTTTTACAGTAAATGTAGAAGTGATACAATGAATCAAAGTGAAACTACGCTTGCACATAGTAGACTTAGAACCAAAACTTAATTTAAACCAATTACTCATTTCTGCTTGCTCTGTTGGACACTTTTACATATAGTAAATGTCGCTCCCAGCATGCCCTGCTATGTTAGGGATTACTGTCAGGTGTATTAGCTTGTTATTATGAGCTAAATCCACTTTAATTCCGAAACCAGCAGGAGAACAACACAATAGGATTCAGTCTTATTCTCTCATGGTGTCTTTAGCTACTTAGCTGAGAAATACCTCAAAACTGCAAATCATGAAGCCTGTGCAGTGTTGTAACACCTCTGTTTCACAGCAGTGCTGGAGTTGTTAGTGCAGAAAAAAACTGAGGGAGAGCAGATGCAGAAAGGCTCATTGTGCGTGTGTTACCAGTGTCACTATAAACAACAAGAGCTTTGTAGAGCTGGGAACAGGCCATGTCCACCACACAAACTGAGGAGGTAATTGTATGTGAAGTCCATCCACTCATTTTAAAAAAACATTTATATTTCTCATGTTTTTTTCTCTCTCAACAGCCGAAGAAGAGGGTGACCTTATATCTTCTCTACTGCGTTTCAACAGCGGTCATCGGCTCGCTTCAGTTTGGCTACAACACCGGGGTCATCAATGCCCCAGAGCAGGTGTGTGTGTGTGTGTGTTTCTGAATGTGTGTGTTTGCTGGATGACTTCTTGTAATGGACGTTTAGTGTTTTTAATGTTTTATGACGACAGGGGGACAACCATTAACAGAGTGGGATTAATAATAGATGCGAAACCACATCTTCTCATGTGAATATTGCAATAACTCAAATGATTAATTGTCATTTTAAAAGAATTTTATGCTGTTATCTTGTCCTGTATCTCTGATTTTGCAAGGAGGCTTGACATGACATGTCAGGCCTCATTTGTGACCACAGCATTGCCAAGTGGCAAGCTATAAGCGATACTGCCCCCATGTGGATGTGTCAAAAACTCACAGTTGAGCACAAGCTCTGTCACGTCTGTCAAATGAATTGGTTTGATCCTAAACCACAAACACTTACTTGTAAGCAGCCACGTCTAACTTTGCCGCCCCTCTTTTGTGTGGTTTCACAGAAACTGCGCAGGTTCTTCCAGAATGTGTCGGAGGAGCGGTACGGGGAACCCTTCAGCCCCGGAGCCAACACCATGGTGTGGAGCTTCGCTGTGGCCATCTTCAGCGTGGGAGGCATGATCGGGTCGTTCTCTGTCGGAGCCATGGTCAACAAATTTGGCAGGTGAGAAAATCAGGAATTAACATTGTGGTGCAGAAAATGAATCTAAGAAGGGGCTGCAACTTGCTATTATTTTCATTATCAATTAATCTGCTGATTATATTTTTCTTGATTATTCGTTTGGTCTTTAAAATGTCATTCAGGTTTCTCAAAGTCTCGGGCAAATGTCTTGTTTTGTCAGTCTAAACCATTAATATAATATAAAACAGAGCAAAGAAGGAAATCTTTAGAGTTGAGAGCCTGAAAACAGCCTTCTCTGCCACTTTTGTACGAGATTCATCAATTATCAAAATAGTTGGAAATGATCTTTCTGTTGATTGACTAATCGCTCCAGTCTTTCCCAAACCTCTTTTGGAGCACCACTTGTTCTGCATGTTTTAGATCTCTCCCAGCTGATTCAAATGATCAAGTCAGCTGTGTTGGAGCATGGAGAGGTCAAAAAACATGCAGGACAATTTGTCCTCCATGAGAGGATTGGGAAATGCTGTTAATGTAAATGCTAAAATGCTAATGTGAAATGACAATCAATCAACCAGGTCATTTTTTAGGAATATTAGTACACCTTTACAGAATGTGACGAATAGCAAAAAGCAATAATAATTTCCCTCCACTAGTCAATTGGCAGTAAATTATCTGGCAACTTTGAAAATAGATTAATCATTTTAGTCATTTATCAAGCAAAAAGGGCAAACATTTGTTAGTTTAAGCCTCTCAAAGTTCAACGTTCACCACTGTTCTTACTTACTCTTGGTTTTGGACTGGTGGACAGGCAAAACAAGATATATGAGGATGTGACCTTATAGTCTGGGAGATTGTGGTAGACATATTATCAATATTTATTTGCAGTCCTCACTTCCTTGTGCAACCTTATATAGTTGATTTTTTCCCTGTAACATTTACTAACCATGTCTTTCTTCCTTCCTTGTTTCTCTTCACCAGGCGTAAGTCCATGCTGTTCAATAACATCCTGGCTCTAATCGGTGGGGGTCTGATGGGACTATCGGGTGTGAGTCAATCTTTTGAGATGGTGATTATCGGCCGGTTCGTCATCGGAGTGTTCTGCGGTCTGTGCACGGGACTGACACCCATGTACGTGGGCGAGATCTCTCCCACTGCTGTCCGAGGAGCCTTCGGCACGCTGCACCAGCTGGGCGTCGTTATTGGCATCCTGGTGGCACAGGTACGATGGTGATTATGTTATTGGTGTTGTGTTGTGCAAGAGCTGTGGATTTCTGCAAAACAATGTGGCCGAAATGTATAAGCTTTGCTTGAAAAACTTCATATCCATCCAAATAAAAGTGTTGCAAAGCATTGGACACGCTACCTTCATTACAGTAAACACAATGAGGCAGTTTTCTAATATAAAGTCCATTGATCAGTCAAGTAACATACAGGCAGAGTTGGAAAGATACTAAGTACACTTACTCAAGTGCAATTTGGAGGTACTTGTACTCTACTTGAGTCTTTTAATGCAACTCTCTACTTCTACTCCACCACATCTCAGCACTTACTTTTTATTTCACTAAATTTTTTTACAGATTTGTACAGAAAACATATGAAGAATTTGACTAAAACAGACATTTCATGCTTCCAACTTCTGAAATTTAAACGTTTTTTAACCACTAAAAGTTTGGACATCCCACTGAGTGAAATTTTGACGAGGGAAGAAATATCATAATTTCTTTTGTACAAATACTTTTAACCAATAAACTAGGGAAGAGATGAAAACCAGCTTTTTAATACAAAGTTAAACATATTGTATTCTTTCAGTCTAATTTTTCAAATCTCACAATACTTAAATCTCTCCCATCTCTAAATGTTTCAATGACCAATCAATGGGTTGTATTTGAGGAAACTGGGAACAGCCTCAGATGCTATTAAGAAAAATAATTTTCCTGGAGAAGTGGCTCATTCTGGTGTGATGAAGCTCAAACTCACCTCACATGAGTCGTTATAGGTGCATCATCTCCTGTTATCTGTTTTTTTTTTTTAGATCTTCGGTCTGGAGTTCCTGCTTGGTTCAGACGCTCTGTGGCCTCTGCTGCTGGCTCTGACCGTCCTGCCCGCCATAATGCAGAGCATCATGCTGATCTTCTGTCCTGAAAGCCCCCGCTACCTGCTTATTGTGCTAAACCAGGAGGAAGAGGCAAGAAAAGGTCAGTTTTGAGACACTCTGCCAACAAGACGGCAACATCAGGTTTTAATGAGACAGAATTTAGAATTACTTTTGAATTTTTTATGCTCTGTGGATTGAAGCGTGGCCCTGTGATTTATGAAAATTTTACCACATGATGTTCCAAGACCATTCCAGTCTTTCTTTATATCATATTTGCACAAAAAAATGTACTTACTTCCTCTTAATACATCCATCTCTTCTTCTCTCTGTAGCGCTGGTGCGTCTGCGCGGCTCTGAGGATGTGAGCGATGATCTTCAGGAGATGAAGGAAGAAGCGATGAAGATGGCCATGGAGAAGAAAGTGACCATCCCTGAACTCTTCCGCTCCCGCAATTACCGTCAACCAATCATCATCGCTATAGTCCTCCAGCTCTCTCAGCAGCTGTCTGGTATCAACGCTGTGAGTGAACACCATATCCTATAATGCAGCACAGTGTTAGAGATATGATTATCAAGTGTCATTTCATACAGGAATCTTCAAAGGAGCATTCACTGAAATTATATTGATGTGCCTGATGAACACATGACAAGAGATGCTTTTTCGCTCCAGGCAATGTTAGATTGAGTGGAATAATTAAAGCCACCGAGTGTCAATAGAAAGAGACAAACACAGGCGTATTTGATGTTAATAAGGTCATTTCACCAGGCTGACTAAACGTGTTAGCGTTCTCTCGTCTGACCTGACAATCACAGTAAAGCTGAAGCAGCCTGAGGCTTAAGACCTCAACGTCAATAGAGCTCTAACAGATATATTAACACTCACCAGCACAGCAGCTAATAGCAGCTCACTGCACTTAATATTTTTATGTTACTTAAAAAATGGATCATGGATCAATAACCAGTTGGTTATTATAACCCAACTCTGCAGTTCCCTTCAACTCTACAGAGTGTTTCAGGGTCTTTAAGCTCACTGTTTTGCTTTCATAGTTCTCAAAACAAAGACAAATCTTTTCCAACAGCTTATTTTTAACTGTAACTAAAAAAAAACAACTAAAAAAACAACAACACTGTACACCACCTACACAGCACCAAACAACAGAAAATCATTGTGACACCACATAAATGCAGCACAAATGTCGTATTTCACATATTAATGAAACTGAAAAAAGATTTGTGTTTCAACCCTTTCATTCAAATTTGCACCAAAATTAAATGGGTTCTTCATTGGTCCATGCTACACCCTCCCACTAAGTTTCATGAAAATCAGATCAGTTGTGTTAAACTCTTAAATAAATTCCAAAATGCTAATATGTCAGTGTTGTGTTTAAAGCAGAAAACCCTGGCCCCAGTGGCCAAAAAATCAAGTAACATAATGAATTGTATTCACTAAATAGTTAACTTCAGTAGTAACTCTTTTGTCTTTGCCTCTCCCTTTTAGGTGTTTTACTACTCTACAGGCATATTTGAAACAGCTGGTGTGACTCAACCAATCTACGCCACCATAGGAGCTGGAGTTGTCAACACTGTGTTTACTGTTGTCTCTGTAAGTGTCTGAATGCACCTAAAGCGTCTCAATATAAAGTATGCTTTACATTAACTGGAGTATTAATCAGTATTTTTCTTGCCTTGATTCCAGCTCTTCCTGGTTGAACGGGCTGGACGAAGGACGTTGCATCTGATTGGATTGGCTGGAATGGCCATCTTTGCCCTCATTATGACCATCTCTCTGTCTTTGGTGGTGAGTGATGTTTGCATGATTCCTCTTGTCCTGTGAAGTTACAAAAATAAAAAAAAGTACATGTTGTCCTCATTGTCTTTGTTTTTCCCTCTCTGAGCAGAAGACCAACGATTCTCTGAGCTACCTTGCCATCGTGGCTGTGTTTGGCTTTGTTGCCAGTTTTGAGATGGGTCCAGGTCCCATTCCCTGGTTCATTGTGGCTGAGCTCTTCTCCCAGGGGCCGCGACCTGCCGCCATGGCCGTCTCTGGTTTCTCCAACTGGACCGCCAACTTCCTGGTGGGCCTGGGCTTCCCTAAACTGGAGGTATGGACAACATTTTCTTCAGTAACCTCTTCAGTTTGACTTTTGTCATGTAGTTACAATCATATCTCTCTTCTTCTCTCAGGAACTTTGTGGTCCTTACGTCTTCATTATCTTCATGGTCTTCCTCATCTTCTTCTTCATCTTCACCTTCCTGCGAGTGCCTGAGACCAGAGGTCGGACCTTTGACGACATCGCTCAGGGATTCGCTGCCAGCGCAGGGAAACCTTCTCCGGTGTCTGAGGCGGTGGTGGCCGGGCTGACAGAGAGCAAAGAACCTGTCCCCACGTCCCCCACAGACAAAGTTCCCATGGTGGATCTTCCTTAGAGAGAAGAAGGAAAATTTAGGGCACAACAACACAGATCACAGGTTTTAAAAACATATGCTGCATTTCCACTGCATGGTACGCCACGGCTCTACTCAACTCGAGTTGCCTCTTTTTTTTTTATTAGGAAAGGTTGTGAATAATACCTGGTACCTTTGTTGATACTACTCAGTTCAGGTTTTGAGCGAGCCGATGCTATACGTTCGTATACTTGTTCGTTCTTGCTCCTGACTGTTATAATCAGCCATTGGAGTCATCTGAGGCCACGGGTAAAACAGCATTCTAGATTTGGATACATAGGTCTCCTCGTCTGTTGAGGGATGGCTTCTCTACACAATCAATCGCACAACAACAACAGCAACCACAATTTGTTTTTCAGTCACCCCAGATATTAAAAACTGGCAGCCCTCAAAACTAAGTTGTACACTACACCGTACACAAGTGCAGACATTCCACTGTTTAGTTGCTGATGAAAGGATACAGCAGGTGTTGCATTGAAGATGATGTCACAGGCTGTTTCATGATGTCACAAAGGTCAGCTAACGATCCCACCTACATTGAGGTGGCATATCCGCAGTGGGAAACACATTGGAGAAAAGTAGTAGAGAGTCAAGTCAAGTTGAGCCGTACCATGCATTGGATATGTGGCAACAGATATTGCAAGGAGTTATATTTCATAACACATGAATGACGAAAGAGCAGCTGGGTGCTTTTAAAAAAAAAAAAAGTCCAGTCACGCATGCTAAAATAATTGACAGAATTCCATGTAATCCTGCTTTAAACAGGGTCCGAACTTAACTGAATTACCAGTACTTAATATTTGTTGACATTCCCACTGCCAGCTCCACGCATACTGCCATATAAGAGGATCAACATATGTTCAGTGTTAAATCCTAGGTCTTCAGCTACCCCCAGTGTTAAAAGGTTGTAGGATTTGGTGGTTTGGTGGGGGGTTATGTATTGAGGTCAAGCTTGAAAAGCCGGTTTTGGAGCATGGAGTTTGACCCAGAAAAAAAAAAAAAAGACTTGCTGGACTTGCTGTCCTGTCTGCCTGCCTGATGTGCCTTGCTGCCAGGGGAAAGGAGCCATGTTGTCTTAAATAGACAGAATAAACATAGAGGTGCTACACAGCAGTCCCTTTCCCCTTCATGTGCAAAAACAGCACTGACTATAGACTTAAAATAAATATGTTTAAGCTTTTTTATTTATCCTGCAGCACAATGTCCCCTGAGAGAAAGATATTTGTGTTTGTTTGAAGTCTGCTGACAAAAAATAGGACAGTTCTGTAAATGAGTACTGTCTGCATCAAATATCGTTTGTATAAAAATGAGGTGTAGTTTAGCACTGCCAGGCCTTAAAAAAGTCCCTTTTTAGGCTTTCTGATTTTAAAAACACAACTTAACCTCTTCTATGATTTTATTTCAACCAGTAGTACAGTCGTTTACAGTCGTTTACAGTTTGCATTACTGCAGTTGGATTAAAAAAACCTCAGGTGGCTACTTGTGTTATACTCCTCCTGTCATTGCATAGAAAATAAATGTATCATCACTGCACTTGAAGCTTTTAACATCATAGCAGCAACTTCTGCCTCATAAGCCATGAAATAAAAATATCTTACAACCCCTAAAATAGTGTTACATCACATCAAAAGCACTTGGTAAACAGTCGTGTGAACGATGTATTCATACACATTCTGATAATAAAATAACACATTTATCACGTTAAAACAATATTCTGTATTACCCATGTGGGATAGTGCTATTGAGTAAAAACACTAAATGAAATGTATTTATTTCAGTGGTTAACGCACAAAAAATGTCTTATTATTTGTTTTTATTTCTAATTGTCTGAAATCACATGTATATATTGTAGAATCTCCATTTACTGCATCATGATCAACTGTTAGAGCACAGGTTACATGCTTATAAATGTTTCAGTGTGTCAATGTTTGTACAGTTGCATCTTCTCCTTAGATGTGCGCACACACTCATAAGGAAGCACTTTTCAATGAGCTTAGCTGCATTTCTCATTTGCACTTTTGCAGTCGGACTACTTTCTATGATTGTTTATACTGCTTGTTGCTCCGTTACATGTAAATATACTGTATGTGTTAGGATGTGAATGGCGTTTGGTTATTTGTCTCATAATCTTGTTTCATCTGTTACATCCACTGATTTCTCTTGCACTCTTGCTTTGGTGAATTTCACTATGTTGGTAACAGTAAACTGAAGTGAAAAGTGAGTGTGGTTGCATGTGTATGAGAGTCACATAAGAGTTGACCTTTACTGTTTTTCTATTATAATGTCCTTTGTTCTCCTATTGTAATAATGAGTGCCGCTTGCTTTGAGAGACTAAAAAGGAAATAAAGTTGTCCATCTTTTAAGGGAATGTGCGATTTGAATATAAGCATAAACAGCCTGCTTTTTTCCGTCTGTAATGCTACAAGTCAAAGCAATGAATGTTTTATGTAATTGCAGTCTCTGTGCTAAAGACAAAGTGTAATAGCTTTGTAAAGCATTTCGTCTGGTACCCACTGCACTGTGGCAACTCCATTTCCTTTTCTGCACCACGAAAAAACCTCAGTCAGCTGTGCAGTTACACACTGTAGAGCTAAGAGCAACCACCTGAAACACTGAAATAAAGCCATGAGTTGAAAACCAGACTTCAGTTTCTCTCTGTGGCTGCTGCTACTGCTTAATAGCTGGGTTTAAAAAGATTTATTCATGGTTGTGATGACGTTTTAAGGAGTGCGTGCGTGAGGAGGAGTTATGAGGTCAGTTTTCCTCTTGGGTCACACAGCTTCAAAAGCCAAACCAGAACACATGTAGAGACGCAAGAGATTATTTACCTCAAAGAGGAATTCCCCTGAAAATGTACTTGCTGCTCTAAAGAAAACATTCTACTAAAATTACAGGGCTTTGCAGTAGTTTTATGAGTGTAGTTGTAGGGAAGTCAGATCCCAAGTGTATTGTTTTTTATTTTGTTTGTTTAGGAAGGAGAGTGAAAAAGATTGGGCCTGCAACTATTATTTTCATCATCACTTCATTAACCAATTATTTTCCTTAAATAAACGTTGATTCATTTGGTTCACAGTGGGGTTTTAAAAGTCTGACACTCAGGTAAGTTGCAGAGTTTAAAGAAACGTTTTATTTCTATGATTTACAAGCGGATTGGGTCAATGAATGACTGTCAGCAAATATCAAAAGTGTGAATTGCATGCATTAAATCATGCAACCTCACATGCACTTGACCTACATGCAAAATGTCAGCCTCTTAAGGCTAAAGCTGTGGCCGCTAAAGGGTGGGGACATTTTTGTGAACCGACTGACCGTCCAACCGGCAGAGCGAGCTGTAGAGCTGCTGGTGCCAGAGCACATGGTGACCTCTTAAAATCTTTTGTTTCGTCAAACCAACAGTCACAAACCCAAAGATATTCGGTTTACTGTAACAGAAGAACAGGCCTTAAATACGAATAGTTGCATCTGAGAAGCTGAGACCACAGATTTTTGGCCACTTTTCCTTCCAAAATGTATGTTAAAAAGTAAAAGGTATGCTGTGCAGGGTTTTTATATAAGCAATGTAAAGCTCATAGAAAAATAATCCCTCTTATTCATCACTAATGACCCACTAGAAGTGTGTGGCGCTGTCTGTATCTGCAGAGACCTGCCCTCTGCCCGTATTTTTTTTCTTTTCTTCGTTCCAAAACGTCCGACGTTGAGCCGAGGAGGATGGGCAAAGTTTTAATGTTGTGTTTATAAATTGTAAGTGACAATTAATTCATTACGTTGTACATTAATTTGAGACATAGTATGCCTTTAACGATTAACTTATTAATCAACTAATCGTTTCAGCTCTGAAAAACATACCTAATAACAGACTTTTTATTTGAACTGGCACAGGGTTCGTAACAAAACTGAACAAACTGAAAATGGATTAAGAAGTTTTAATTCTCCGATTTAATGACTGGAGGACTGTGATCCATTTCCCTCTTCATTTTACCTCTTGGAGCAAAGAGCCTTGGGTTAAGGGCCCCCGGCTGGCTGGGAATGGGGCCATCTAACTGTGTCAAGCCAATAGGCAACATCTCCCTGCAAGAGTCTACTGAAGTCTTTCTCAATGCAGTGAACTGGGGCATGAAAGCCCATCAACAAGCTGCAGTACTGCGGTCTGACCAGAGAGTGGCGTGCATGAGCCGGAGGGGTGTTTAGCTCTGTGTGTTTGCATGTGTGTGTGTTTAAGTGCGTGTCTAGATACTGTCTGGATGAGCAATCCTGTGAGGCGAGGAGTGTGTCTGAGAGGAAAGGGGGAGAAGAGGGGGGGTGTGAGGAAGAGAGAGGATGGAGAGCATCCAAAAATGTGTCTAAATTATATTCATTTTCCATAAAAGGTAGAACTGAGAGGGATCAAGAAAAAAAAGGGAAAAGAAATTGGGCACTCTCACATGCCACAGCTTGAAAAATGCAAGTTAGCACAGTGTCCAGACATGTGAGGGATGCCACAGTTTGAGACACAGTCTGCCAGGCGGCCTTGCTGAAATCTGTGAGAGACGTTTGGAGAAGAGCTAAAACTGACATCGTTAGACGTGTCTAGACAGTTGTTTTAGAGACGAGACAAACTTGTTTATTAATTTTTCAACCTCCTCCCTCTGTCACTCTCTCTTGTCGACTCTCCGATGCTTTCTTTATCTCTCTTTGTTTCTCTGAAATATAAAACAAAAAACTCTCCCACTCTCCTCCTCTCACTCATTCACATCTCTTTCTCTCTCCCCGTCCCTCTGACAACAGTGTTTTGTTTACTTCCTCTGTTGGCAGTGTACTTATTGTATGTGCTGCTCTGTAAATATTTTTCTCCTTCCCTCATCCAACCACCCCCCCATCGTCCTTTCTCTCTCTCTCTCCCTCTCGGATAAAGGGAGCAAACAGACTCCACCCCCTCTCTCACCCCCTCTCCCTCTCTCTCCCTCACTCTGTCACACACACTCACTCTATCTCCTTCTTTCATGCTCTCTCCCTCCCTCTCTCTCTGTCAGTGTCATTCTGTAGTGGAGATGTGGAGTGTCTTTCTGTCTCTCTGTCTGTTTTTTCAGCCCAATTCAGCTGAGGAAGGTAAGAACTAAACTTTAAACTTGATTTTAAACCTGCGATTGCATGTGTGTGTGCGTTTATGTGAGTGTAGCGGGATGGAGACTTTGAACAGTGCTCCCATCATGTGCTCATAATGAGCCCACAAGTGAAGGATGGACACTTGGTATGCTTCTGTAATAGCTCTCTAAGAATGTGGCTCTCTGGGAATGCTGGGTACTTTGACAATGTGTGAAACTGTGGCACCAAAGGCCGCAACACCACGAGAAAGTCTGATTAATTCTTCAATTTTTGGGGCCCCACCTCCAGCTTGGGACCCCCTAAATAATTACCACCTTTTTCCCTCTGCTCACACAGCCCTGTGTGCATTGGTTCTGTGTCTGAGTGCATCTGTGTCTATGCATATGCATGCAGATGCTTGTGTGTGCCACTGTGGCAGCACATCAGATAGGACTTTGTTGGCATGGAGTTGCCAGGTGCGTGCCGGGGCCTATCAAGCTCCTGCAACAAAAGAATATGGAAATGAAGCTGGAGACAAATGAATAATAAGTTGCATAACCCTTTTCTCTTTGCCTATGTATTTGGTGACCCCCCCTTCCTCGGCTCCCGTGTCACTCATGATCTCACTGATGTGACAGCCAGAGACCCCTGCCCCCTCTCCCGTACTGTTGAGCCCCTTGTCTGCACAGTCTCCTCAATGAATGTGCTCTTAACTCTCCAGACTTTGTCTATTTACATGGAAATGTTACATGTCTTTAAAAGTGCTAGAATGAGTGAGCAGGCCATTAATAAAAAGCGAGTCTGTCTGTAAAAGCTGATAGTTAACTCCATCTATGAAGTGTTCTGTCAGATCAGAGTGGGCTGAAGCCTGACATTAATTTAATGACTCAAACTGCTGTTAAATGTGTGTGTGTGCGTGCGTTTGTATTCTTATAGGTGCGTCTGCCTAAACATAGCTCCAGCTCCTACATCCAGTCCCCAACACTTGACAGGGTTTCAGCAGTCAGCACGCAAATTACTTTCAAAGGATTTGGCTGCACGTTGGAAAAAAGCTGCACCTGTTCACGCTCATCTCCCAATGGCTTTAGTTTACTGCGAGGTGTGTGTCAGTAAAAGTCTATAACAGAGGTAACTTATATGTCAGCCTCATGCCACAGCTTCGAACTGCATTTGTAACAGATGGCCTGGACTAAGATGAGACAGAATGATAGAGAGCGAGAGAGGCTGCACACACAGTGTTACTGGCCTACTGACTCTGTTTGTGTAATTGAAATAGAGCTCTTGGTAATACAGTATTAACCCAATAGCATGGACGTCCATATAAATCCACATAAATTGAAAAATAGTTATGTCACGATGGGAGGATTTGGCGTCTACCTCGACTTTGATCGCAGTAAATGCCGTGTCTGTCTGGACTGACTGTTAACTGATATGTTTACTGTCTGTCTTTTCTATTGTTTATTGTCTGTCCACTGCTTTTGAAGTATATCTGTGTATCCACCACTAACAACCCCTATTCTTGTCTGCTTTCACACCACAAACCATAAAGAAATGTCGTTTTAGCCTTTGTTTTTTTTTTGCAGTTAAGACTATAAAAGCTATTTTTCTGCCTCTTTGCATGCAGCAAACTACAGAGCGTGTGAGTGACAGGGTGTTTGATTTATCACTCTCGCTAGCTGCCTGTGTAAGTGTTGGTGCGTTCGCCCACATGCATTGTTGATGTGAGGTACTGATGTGAAGCCACATGGCTGGCTTCTAAATAGTTGGATCTGTGTCGAGGATTGCGTGTTCACATTGAATCTACACAATGCACTGAAGGGAAGTCTGTGGAGGAGGCACACCTGATGCCCCGCCGGCTCTTCTCGTCATGGATGAACGGTGATGCTTACTGGGCTATGCATTTGCAGGAATTAACCTTGTATCATTAGTGGAACTTATGTCATACCCTGAAAAAGTAATCTAACTTGATTTTGCCAAAAGGCAACAGGCTGCAAAATCAGTGACTAAAATGTTTACCAGTACAGAAAGATATTAAAAGGACTTTCTCTGTATAAAAATAAGATCAGTTGAAAAGTTTTGCAGGTGTTGCAGTGGTGTTAAACCACTAAAGACTCCAGCACGGCACTTATGTTGGCTATAATTATATATATTTTGAAACATTTCTCTTTCCCAGTGCTTTGTACTTGTAGCCTATTTTCTCCACTACATTATAGAGGGGAATACTGTACTTTTTTTTTTTTACCTCACACATTTATCTGACAGCTTCTCGTAATTTTCAGGTTAAAACTGTACATTAACGACATACAATGAGTTAATAAAATACGATACATTATTGGAGATTAAAGCAGTGGACGCCAGTGTTGGGCAAAACCTCTAGCCACGCCACTAATGACATAAAGCAGCAAAAGTAATGTTACGTTACTCGTTACTTAACTTTCGTTACTCGGTTCAGCACTGTCAAAGATATCTTTATTTCTATTTGAAAGTTACATTTAAAAGATGGGGCGTGTTTAAAAACATTTAACCCATAAGAACCCATGGTGACATCCGTGTAACAAACACTTTAAATCTTCTGGACTCTCCCATATTCAGCTTTATGCTTCACATTAACTCTTTAAATCCCTAAGCGACACATACTCAACACCCTGGTGTGGTGGTCATGTGACTTTGACAAGAAGTGTGTGAAATGTGGGTGTGACTGGAAACAGAAATGTGAAAAAGTAGCTAATTTCAAACAGCTTATTTTTTGTTATGAGGCCAAGTTTAAACCCATTTAACAATTCTAATTCATTAATAGGGTGTCCTGTACTGCATTTAACTTGTTCTGACCATATTTCCGGAACAAATGAAAGTCTCAATTTTGATATAGCCTATGTTATGGAGATGCAAACAAAAAGGCAAATAGTTATTTGTTTTTATTTATTATTGATGTATTCTTATTTTGTTACTTAATAACAAATCTGACAAAAAATTAGTTGTTAAACAGCACTATTAATGTCACAATTTTGATACATGTTGTGGAGATGCAAAAAAAAAGTCAAATTTGTGTTTCTGTAAGCAGAAAATGTGTCTAGTTTAAAAAAAAAAAAAAAGAAATATCACCCAATGTAACATTTATGTCACATCACAGATCTTTGACATTTAGGAGTAGATTTAAAAACAAAACAAAAAAAACCATCATAAATGTGTTCTATGTGGTCCACTTGGTTTGTGGTATATGTATCCCCCATAATTTTCCTTTAAGAATCACTGGGTCTGGGTTCTTATGGGATAAATAAATAAAAAAATATATTGTGGTTTAACAAGCAGCCCTACGAGGTTAAACTGACCATCCAAACGATGGTTTAGTCCCGGTGACAGCACGCACAGCTCCCGGGAAGTTCCGACCTAAGCTTGGCGGTTACGCCCTCCAACTAGAAACTAGGCGACTAATGTAAAATGCCATACCGTTGGCTAACGTTAGTATGCCGGCTAAGAACACATAACATGTGAAAAAGACAACTTTGGAGTTACCTGGAGGCTTGTAACTGGAGAGTCGCCGGTTCGAATCCCAGTACTGACAGGTCATGGACTGACGTTCCCTTGAGCAAGGCACTTAACCCCCCTGCACAGCTCCCCGGGCGCAGTAATGTGTAAAAAACGATGGTTGAATTTCCTCATTGTGGGAAGCTAGCATGTTCCGGACCAGTCTATCAACTGAAGGCACCCGTCTAACTCCCGGTAAGACAGCAAACAAGCAGACGAAAAGTCAAAGTAACTAAGTGTTTCTAACTGTAATGTAACTGCTAAACTACAAATTCTGCGTCCACAATTTATCTTGAACACTTTAACTCTTATCTTTTTACTTACCTTAAACGTATTATTACTGGGAATAGTTTTCACTTTACAGTAACCGTTACAGTCCAACACTGGAATTAACTTGGGGCTTCTTGTCATGTTTCAGATATTCACGAGTTGTGCGTTGTTCCACAACTAATTTAATTTAAATATTTGTTTTATATTTAAAGTTGTTAAAATAACCGAATACATCACAAAACAAAACAAAGACCAGATAGAAGTTTAAAAGAATGAATACAAATGTGAGTAGCAGTTAAGAGTTAGCCCAACTGATTCAGGTCAATACTGACACCTATGTTTGGAAGTTTTTAAAAAAACTGATAAGATGACTCATATTTTTTATTGATAACACTTAACATAAACAAACAATCTTGATATTTTTTATTACATTAGCTGTACTGTTAGGAGTTTTTAATTGGTTATGAAACTCTGTCTCAATTTATGGGTTATCTATAAGCAACTAGACCTTAAGCAAGAAAATTGACTGTTTCTATGTAGTTACTTTAAATGCCTCTCACAGTGCCACCGGGTCGGATTCCAATAAAATCATGCAGCATCACCAAAACCTCCTTCAGCCCAGACTCCAACAGGGCCTTGGCAGCTGCCATACTGCCGTGGACTGACTCAGATCCGGTGTAGCAGCCAACTTTAACCCCAGGTACAGTCTGGGGAGGGGGGATATTTTTGGCTGTCACACCAGTTTTGCTGCTGTCTTCAACCTGCAGCAGGAGCTCTTGTGTGAGGCTTTGGGTTTCCAGCCGAAGGTGGCCCCAGCCAGCTTCCTGGTAGCCAACACTGACACCACGCTACTAGAGGCCCACACCGTTTTGCGTGGCTGACTGGAGGAAAGTAATGCACTGGAGAACCAGAACTAGGACTTATCGGGGCAGACTGTCAGACCCTGCTCTAGTAAAATGAGAGGTTTTCTAATGGCAGTGTGGTGCACATGGAAACACTCGCTGTTGTCCACAGAGGCAGGCAAACTCAGCAGAAAATAAAAGGTCCTTATAGTTTCCCTAACCCTAAGTCATATAATAGTATTGTGAAAAAGATACATGTATCTTTTTCACAATACTATTATAAGGGTATGTATACTGGTGTGTATACCTAGTATGTATACTAGGCTGGTCAGTGCTCTCTGGTGGACACACTATGTAATGGAGAAACTTAATTGCCTCAAACCTGGTTTGGCATTTTGTCAATTTCTTTTAACTTATTGACCGAAATATATACTGATACCAATAAATCATATACCGGCTAAAAATATTGTCCAGGCCAGGTTATCGTTCTGGCTAAAATTAAGGATCTATTAAAGTTGTATGTATAATATTACATCACATATTACATCACAAACAGGGGCCATTTTTAGTGATTACACCACTTAGGACTGAGTATTTTTACATTAAAGTACTGGCACTTAAATTAACAGATGTGAGTACTTCTTCCACCAATGCTTATGGTACAAAAGTATAGAACCCAGACTCTATAAACTTTCAGCCTTGTTGACATTCTCACTTTAAGGTCATCGGGGCCATCTTTCCTGCCGTCACTTGTTTCTGGCTTTAACTGGGTATCAATTAGGCAGATTACTATCCTTGATCCCGCGTGTAGTAAGCCGCCTTTTCAGGACATGATGAATTAGAGAAAGTGTGATAAGAAAATAAATGGCATGCTTGTCACAGTGGGAGTGCAGCAGGACGGATGCCACTAACAGCCCTGAAAAGCTTCCTGTTCTCGTCCCTCCTGCCTGTATGAGCACCAAGCTGCAGAAAGAGAGAAATCACATGGTGCTGTGAAGTGGAGGAAGCAGCGTCCCCATCATTGACACTGCAACACTACACTGTGACCAGACGTTATTTTTAGCAGTGGTTTTGCGTGTAATTTTAAAAAGCAACATCATTTTCTGCATCTGTTAAGAGCTCTATAATTCCTTATATGAATCACATATCTGCCATTTATGATATGAGAGGTTGAAGCCGTCAGGTGGCTGTGAGCCAAGACTGTCTGTCATGGCAGATAATGTCACAGATAATACGCCTTAGCAGACAGGCAATGAGTTAGAGCCAAAATGTAATTGAAAGATGAACGTCTGGTACGGACTGCTATGACAGAGGAATGTAGTTTGGCGTTTTGAATTTCACATTAAAACTGCACTTGGTCGTTTGTGTGTTGGCATTGACTAAACAGCGTGACAGCAAAGTTTGATCGGTGAAGGCTTCACTATTCAAAAATTACACAATGAGATTACAGTAAACTGATCCCTTCTCAGATTTACATTCCTTCTTCTTAGTGGCTGTTGAGGGTGGAGATGGTGATGAAAATATGTTTGAAGCAGGTTCTGTCTCTGATAAGGAAGTCTAGATTTCTTTTGTGGGAGAACTCAGTGCTGTTTGTATTCAGCTTGTATTTTGCTTGGTTGCTAGGTTTTAATTCGACATTTCCACTACGCAAACATTAGTGAACATTTAAGTAGAGGGGGAGAGACAGACTTCACTGCCTCGTACCACCATTGGGCAGTATTTTTCCACAGTCTTTATTGGATGTTGTTAAACTCAGCTTCTTTCTTGACAAATCCAAACATTCCTGAGCCTAAAACAGAAAAACAAAATGTGTGTGAACTGTTTTGAAAACAAGTGTCCTCTGTTCAAAGAAGAAAGCTAGGAATATTTAAACTGATAAAAGAGTGGCTTGATAATATATTTGTTAATAGGCTGTTCTAATAGAGAGTTAGATGACAAGATTGATGGTAAATATGAAACCACAACTTTGCTAAGCATAAAGAAGGAAACAGCTAGACTGGCTCTATAGCAAAAAACACCTTCCAGCACCTTTTAAACATGTCATATATAATTTGTTTGATAAAGAAATACTCAATTTAGCTGTTTTTATGGATTAAATACACAATGTAGCACTTCATTTATGAAATTTAGAGGTGCTGGTAAGCAGATTTTGTTACTTACTGACAGAGCTAGGCTAGCTGTTTCCTGTCTTTATGCTGAGCTAAGCTGACAGCTATGAGCGGTGGCTTCCTATTTAACCAACAGAATTTAAAGTGGCATTAATCTTTTCATCTGAAGACATAAGTTTACTTTTCAAAACTGCTTCTCAGACGATGGATACACCCTTGTACGATGGGTTGACCTTCTCCCTCAGGTTCCCTTTTAAATTTGTAATGATGCAACCATTGCTTTCACTTTTTGTGTGCACAACCGGGTGTAACACTATCAAGGAGAGACTGTTATATGTGTTGACCCCATATTTAAACCATGTCGCGTCTCCCCACTCTCTATGATGACCAACTTTTCACTTTGCCTTTCGAGGGCAGCCGTTCGGAACAACGGGGTCAGACAACACGTCATATGCACTAGTTCTTTCTAGTTTAACCTGACCCTAACTTATGCAAACGTGTGAATAAGTGTCTTTCCAAAATGTTTAGCTATGCTTTTAAGATGTAGTTCCTCAGAACCATCTTCCGGATGATAACCAGACTTTTTTTTGCAGACGTCATGTAATCAAGAAAGAATTGTGTGAAATGTCTTCCTACCTGTGCCTGTTGCTGCCTGTTTAGAGATTATTGGAGACGTTGCTCTGTCATCTAACCTGGCTTTAAGTGCTGTTTGCTGCAGCTGCACTTTCATTCAGTTTAACCGCCAGAGAGTTTTTGATAACTCCCTTTGACATGTGCATGCTTATTTCTGGAATCGCGTTAATCCCCCTCTTTCCTCGCTCCTCGCTCCTCCACCCTCCTGCTCCCGCTCTGTCTTGGCGTATCACTCTCTCGTTGTGGTTGTTTGTAATGACGGTTTGGTGTAGGCCTTGTCCTTGACTGACTGTCTGTGGGTGGGAGCATCTGGAGTGTATAAAGAATGGGTGGAGATGGGTGGATGAGTGGACAAAAGACAAAACACGACCTGACCACTGCTGAGATCGTTTGCAGGCACTGTGGGA
This sequence comes from Centropristis striata, assembly GCF_030273125.1. NCBI lineage: Eukaryota > Metazoa > Chordata > Actinopteri > Perciformes > Serranidae > Centropristis > Centropristis striata. The sequence continues at coordinate 10,740,455 of NC_081524.1, read as the reverse complement.
ATGTTTGGGTGAAAATGTGTCTACATGTCTACATCTGTACTCTTTCCAGGTGCATTTACCTTAGTGTTGAAGCATATTACACACTCACACCACTCTAGCCTGCGTTAATATTAACACAGAAATTCTTTGCTGGGTGTCAGGGGGCTGTTTTACCTGGAAAGTGTGTGGTAAAGTAGCATACATGCACCGTCAAAGAGGCGTGACATGAACAACAGCACTACACTTAGCGCTGGAGAGTGTCGGTGCATGCATGGCCACACAGAGAGGCAAAGTGTTAGGCAAAGAGAAATGCATGGGGAGAGGGTCACTCAGCTGAAGTGAACACTTCAGCGGCAGAGGGGACAGTCATGAACTAACGCAGGTCAATTCTGCACAATGGAGAAAAAGCATTTGCACCCACGCCACAAACAGAAAGAGAGGGGGAAAGCATGAAAGAAGCACATTCATATGCACAAACGCAATCCTATCATCCTCTTCTCATTCCTGTCTCATAATCCTGCCTTTTTTCATTCTATTGTCTCCTATTTCTCTCTCTTCGAGTATCAAAGCAGTTCCCAAACAAACAGCCGATCTGGCATCAATAATGGAGCAGAGACTTTTCTCCTTATTTAACGTACAGAGATAGATGCCCTACCCTGCTGTCACTTTTTTGATGAATAATACACACATGCAGAAAGGGCGGAGATGAAAGGGACAGGGGACAAGATGGAGGTAGAAAAGCAGGAAAGGTATGGAGTAGAGTGAGTAAAAGACCAGAATGGAGCAGGAAGACGTGAGAGACGGCGTGCATTAACACAGCACTCAAGTCCAGATTGCAGACTCAGCACTTCTCCAAACTGTCAGGGACAAACTTTGAGTGTCTCAGCCCCTCAGATGGACCAATAACAGAGATGCTGTAGCGCAGTTGTTGTCCGAGAGTTAAATAAAGGGGCTTTTACTGCCAAGTGGACCTGCCAGCAAATGTCCCTCTCTTTTGTTCAACTCTGTCCCTCACACACACACACAAGATCCGGTCATGATGCCTCAGCTCAAGCTAATCCTTGAAAGGTGTGTGTAACACGGCACTCAACGCGTATCTTAGGATGTCGAGGTGAATTATTCAACATGCTAATGTCACGCAATGAGACATGCATGAAGCTCTTTGAACACTCTTCCATGTAATCCTCATGTACAGGTTCGCTGCAGAAAGAGCGGAGGCAACGTGAGGACCTGGGGTCCCCAAGGCCTCACGACAAGAAGTTAAATAGTAGAGGCATAAATATTAATGTCAAAATAGTTTGCTGTATATTATTTATGCATGACTCTGCCCCGAAGCAGAGGGTTAATTGAATTTGGGACGACATGTTTGCTGCATTTGTGTGTGTGTTCTTATCTGATATAAATAGGATGGTGCTTAATGAGGTCAGAATGTATGATATGTGAGTGCATGCGTTTCATGCATGACATGTTTGTACATATAAAGACAATTATATATTTCGACAAATGAAGGATGATTCATGACAAGAGACAGATAGCTTACAAAGCGAATCAATAGGCTGTTTCCATGTGATCACATAAACTGATGTTATTATTTCCTCCTATTCTATGTATTTATGTTAATGAGGGCAGGTTGAATAACAGATACACCTCTTTATATAATGCACTACAGTCCACCACAAACTACATCCTCCATAATGACCATAAAGTTGAATCATCACCTGTCTAATGCTCTCTCGTGTGTAATAGAGTAAGCTCCTTGGCATTTCCATTAGCTCCACCCCCAGACTGCTCGGTCTCATTCGAATGAACAGAGGAAGGAAAAAAAGTCTGATTTAAATAAAGGCTATTTTTGTGTTTTTGAAACTTTTCCCTTGCAATGAGTCGGCTCTTTCCAATGTGAGTCTATGGGGAAAAGTGTTTTTGGGCCCAATGCCATCATGTGATGGACCCAGAAGTTGTAATTTCACTGTTTGGCCAGTCAAATTGCCTTCAAAGCATGGTGCTCTGCCTGGGGGCTCGGGGAGCAACCAGTCAATAAATACTGCATGTCTCAGGTTTTAGCTACCGCTAACCAGAAGCAATGAGTCAACAAGCAAAATTGCAAAGAAGATTAAAGCTGGTCATGAACCGCTTTCCGGCTGCACAGTCCCACTCTGAGCTGGTGTACCACCAGAACTTTGTTTTTTAAAAAAAGGAAAATATCAGCGAAATGGAAATCTCCATTCTTTTGAAAGGCTTTAAATATCCTGGCTTGTTGGATTTAGCCTTCTCCCTGTTGCTGATTTTATCCTGATCGGCTCTGCGATTCCAGTCGCCAAGCTGTCCAGACATACGCTGCACTAAAAACTATTTATTCTGATGCCTGTGGCTGCATATAATCCTGAGCTGTCACAGTTCATTTGTATTCTTTTCTTGATACAATTCATATCACTCAAAATCCTGGAGGACATCCATGGAAAATGTGTGAATTTAGAAAGATTGACATAAAGACAAGCTAGTGGGTGAAAACAGATAGACAGACTGGAGGGGAGGGGGGCTTGTAAACGGAGAAAAAAAGAGGAGCGAAGTGAAGGATTGGAGGACAGATTTGCAGGGTCTCCATCTGTGAGTATAATCCTTAAAAAAAAATCTGTTTACAGCACAGTCAGAGAACAGAGAGGTAGGGGAGAATTTATGTCATAAGCCACAAATGATATCAGTTTCTTGTTTGATTTTTCAAGAAGACAAAGGGATTCAGCGTGTGTGCACAAGCCTGTACACCTGAGAAATAAAAATTTAGCTATCTCAGTGAGTCACTGGTGTGTTTTGGTGAGAGAGGCCTTTTCAAAGCCCATCCCATGTGTGATGATTATTTAGATAATATATTTCTGTCGCTCTTTGTCTGCTTGTCAGAGGGAGAAAAAGCGAACCTCCTTTCTCTCTGGTGAACGATTGTGTGACGTGAAATGGAAACGAAAGCATAAAAATTGTATGACAACAATGAGAAGAATTATTTATCTGTAAACAGAGGCGGATGGCTGCTGCCTCCCACAATGCTGCTTGTGTGTCAGAAGCCCTTTAGGTGATTAGTGCTGTGCTAGATGAAATCAGGCGCTGTGTGTTTTTCTCCATTAACTCAGTCTCTGCGAGCATTCAAACCTGAAGTCTGATGTTTTTGCCACCTCTGTGTGCACGAGAAACTTTGGCCTGCGTTCAATCGGCGGCTCCTCAACAGAACCGAGCGCAGACTGTGCCAGACTGAAGAAACGGCAGCCACCACAGTTTTGGAATACTAATGGAAAATTCAAGGGTTTTGTGTGGGAAGCTGCCGTGTGTCAGCATGCAGCACTCAGCAGTAAAGTCACATTGTGTGTGTGATTTCCTTGCCAGCTTGCTTTTTAAAGCACTTAAACCTAAAAGCAAATTATGGGGAAATACACTCCAACATAAAAGTCTATTCTCATGCTTTCAGTAGATCTCTGCAAATGAGAAAATGTCTGTTAAAACCTGAAACAAAAGGGAAACCAACACTGAACATATCGCCCACCACAAAACGATGAGGGTTTCCTTCGGGCTACACTACAAAAAGCATCAGCACGCAAAGTTTCAACAAAAAGTGACAGTAACTGTTATGGCCTTTTAAAGTTGGAAAATTTGACCTTTAATCACGGTGCCCCATCAGGTCAATCAGTTTAATTTTTTAAACACCAGAACATTGTGCCAAAATGCATCATCACTCAGAATCAGTTATTAGGTTTGACAGATGCACACAGCTGGAGCACTCCCCGATTTTATAGCATGGGGGATAAAATCAACCGAGGCATGTTCCTCCACCAGTAGACCGGCTGCCAACTACTTGTGGTATTTAACAAAAGAATAAAAGACTGTTTGATTGTAAAAGCTCCCCCAGACAAGAATACCTCACAAAGTTTATCTCAACTTCAGCATTACTGGAGCAGATCCAAGTTTAAGCCCTTGATGGCAACACACAGTCTGTGATTCAAGCCTTGAGAGAATATCTTATTAATTAGAAATTCAGTTTCACAGTCAGTTCGGTTTTATCACTCACTCTGTTCAAGTTTAAACATTTCTCAGTTAAGTTCTCTTGAGCAGCAATCAATAGAATCGTGTTTGTCTGTTTTCTAACATCTTGTCTTTGTCTGTGCTTCCTCACCTGCCAGTGATGCTGCTGGACACAACAGAGTCTACCTCAGAGCTGGGCTGGACCACCTATCCAGACACGGGGGTAAGCAGGGAACTCACTCTCTCAATGTGCTTTCCAGCTGTTGGCACATTAAAGCAGTCATGTTGGGGGGGCAAATGTGTTGCACACATGTTACACATGGGTATGTTTTAGGTGTAAGGTTATAATCACATTGTTTGTTGGACTTTGTGGTTTGACTCTAACGAGGGATTTTGCACAAAGAATATTCAAAAAATGGCCCTGTTTGGTAACTGATGTTAAGGTAAATATTCAACATACTTAACATAATATTCTTGATTAATCAATTTATTGTCTTATATAATAGGAAGAAATGCTCATAACCATTTCCGGGAGCTCAAGGTGACTGATTCAAAATCTGAAGTTCCCCTTAAATGCCACTTGAGGCTGACTCCAAGAACTTAATTGACCTATGGCTAAGCCCCGCCCCCTCCACTCACTCCGACAAACAGTCAACACTGGGTGACAGGCGCTATGGCAGCTGTCACAGTGGGAGACATTTCACAGGAGGCAATTGATTATTTTTGATTTTGATCAGAAAGATTATATATCATCTCGAAGTCACCAAAAGGGCCTTAGCTATGCATTGGAGGGTTATATTAATAATTTTATTGTTGAGAAGGTCGATGAAAAGCTTCAACTCCAGGCAAAAATTTACTAGCCTAACGTTAGAAAGGATTAGACTAACATTAGCTAACTTTAGCCTAATGTTAGAAAGGGTTAGGCTAACGTTTTAAACTTAAAATGTCAAGAAAAAACATTAAAAAATGAATGAAAACTGACTAACTCTAATGCATTTCAATGGACGTGGAAGCAGAGAATGTCCAAGTGTATTGGGTTAGCTATGCGCATTGTGATTGGCTCATCACGTTTAGGGGCGTGGTTTAGCCATAGGTCAATTCCTTTTGACCCCCATGTTAAAATGTCCAACTTTACAGCAGAAATGCTGACAGGGACTGGAGCCACCACAATGACCTTCACTTTTGCTCTTGAGACACCTATGGGGGAGGTCACAGAGACAACTTCCTTTTTTTTTATACAGTTGATGGTCCGACCAACAGTCCAAAAAACAAATATATAAGAAGATATAAGAAGTTGAAACCATCATGTTTGACATCTTATCTTGAAAATGACTAAATCCTACCTATTACATTATAGTTACAATGTAAGGATGTTGGTTTTGGAAAATAAAAATAATTTTCTTATCTACCTCCACAGACAGTTTTATCAAACCAATCTAAGGTGGGCTGCCAAAAAACACAAACACATTTACCGTGCCTAGAGATCTCTATACTCTGCTCTGTATGTTGATTCAGCTCAGACGTGTCCAAGCTCTTAAAGTCTGTTTCAAATAGAGACAGTAGAGATATTTAAACATCAAAATAAAACATTTTGATGCAATTATACAAATAAACCACATTATTTGACTCTCATTCTCATAAAGGCTGAAAATTACTTTCATAATAGATTCATCTGCCAACTATTTGCTAGATTCATGTATTTTTTTCTTCTACAAAAATGCCAGAAAATTGTGAAAAATGTCCATCACAGTTTCTGAAACTCCAAGGTGAAGTTGCTGAACAACTTGTTTTGTTGGTCTCAAAACCCTGAGGTTATTCAGTTTAAAATGATATAAAACAGAAAAGCAGGAGGTCAGGATTATTATCTTGCAGGATGCCTGGCATCTGACATTGATTGGTGGAGCTTTTGTCAAACACAGTCTGAGAATAAGCAAAGTCTCACCTTGTCTTCAAGACATCCTTGAAGGCTAAAATGCTTTTTTCCATTGGTCTCTACTGTGTGTTTTCATCTGTGATGATGAGATTGCAGTGATTGAACCATAGATCATCCAATCTTGAGCTGCTTTTTATTTAAGGTTGTCGCATCGCCTTGAGCTCTGTAAATATGTGCCTCTGTGTGTGTGTGTGTGTGTGTGAGGAGGGGGGCGCGGGTTACATGTGTGAGTGCATGTGTGCTTGCGTGACTGTGCGAGGGTCAACTCCCGGGTCAGTTAAATCCATTCATCTGTGAGTGATTGTGGCTCAGTTCTAATATGGCTCATAATTACACACACACATCGTCTTCATTGTCATCATCTTTGAGATATTCAGTCAACCTTCATGTGAGAAATTTGAGGACAGCACTTGTTACTGTGGAGAACATTCCTCTGCCAATTACTGGAGCAGCACAGAACAATATTATCCTTAGCCGCAGTCCATACATGGACGATATGTGAAAAACATCTGATGTAGAAATTTAGAGTATTATACAGTGCATGAAATGAAAACAAGCCATAACTAGCTTAACGCTACATTTATACACACTAGATCTGGCAACGAGTGAACAGCCACCACCAGAATTTCACATGTTGGCAGCTGAGAAAGTAGCAAATGAAAATACAGTAGTCTCAAACCAACATCTGGTGAACACACACCCTTTTATCTCACTTTACATTAAAGTTTAGCTTTACATGCTGTCATTATCACCCCAGTCTGGCCTCCATAATTCTACATGATGCTTGATTAATTAGGACCCCGTGTGTGTTAGGAATTTGTGAACCATGATGGCAGCTGCTAATAGGAGGCCATTCATGTGTGGGTGGGTGTGTGTGTGTGTGTGTGGGAGGGGGTTAGTGTGTGTGTGCGTGCATGAGTAAGTCAAGCATTTGCATGAGGGCTTTTTTTTTTCTCTTTATGGTCCCTGGATGAGAAGTGCTTCTGAGATGGAGATATGGTTATTTGACCCGGGGCACCAAGCTAAGAAAAGTAGAAAGACAGACGAGAGAGGGGGAGAGAACGAGGAAGGTTGTGTGTGTACGTGTATGTGTGTGTGTGCGTTCTTTTTTTAACCCTTTCCTTACTTTTCTCTTCCTATTCCATCTTTTCTTTCGCTTGAGGCTCTGTGGATATTCCTTTCTGTTCTCTCCTCCTGCTTCTTCTTGACGTCTTTCCATTCTTTTAATGTACCGACAGGCAGCCCCTCTGCTTCTTTGTCTCTGCCTCTCTCTCCCTTCTTTTAATCTTTCCTCTCTTTGCCCTTCACAGTCCCAGAGCCACTGGGTCTCTGCTTCATAGTCTTCCTTTTATCCCCCAACTCAATCTCCACTCTGCCCCTTATTTCCCCTCAGTGTCAAACCAGCAGACTCTCGACTTCTTACTGTAGACTTTTTTTCCCCTCGCTGTGTTTTCACACACTACTCCTCCATTGTGTGTTTGCTCTGTGTGTGCACATGCATATGTCTTGGGGTATCTGTGTGTGCCTTTCTCAGCTCCTACGTGTTCGTGTGTGTGTCTGAGGCCTTGCCCCTCCCAGTGCTCTGTCACTGGAGAGATTGCGTGGCTCTCTGGCAATTCGGTTCAAATTAAATCACAAAGATGAGTCGTCCCTATTTTTTTCCTTTCTTTCCAACGCTTCATCCACCCCCTCCTCCCCAATCTGCCCCGTTTTTTTTTTTTCATTCTTTCTAGATAAGGGAGGGAAAAAATGAGACAAGGAGAAATAAGGAGGGGAGAGGAGAAGAGGGGAGAGGTGGGGGGGTTGGGGTCAGAAAACAAATGAAAGCTGTGTTTTTTCACAAAGCTACAGAAGCAAACTGCACGCAATGCCACACACGGGTACCAGTGGCCGCCTGCTCTACCTGAAAGTCCCCGCCTTTTGCCACATGGCCAGGCTTTTGCTGCAGCCACCTGACCTCAAACACATACACTCTCCTCTTGCTACTCTCCACTTTTCTCTCACCCCCCTGCTCCCCATCTGATTCCCTTCATCCCACCATGTGCTCTCTGTTGTCCCCTCCATCCGATTCCCCTCATCCCCATGTCTGACAGAGAGTGAATCACGGCCCGGGAGAGAGAAAACTGTCCTTTCACTCCATTAGACTGACAGCGCCTCAGACTCTTTCGATCTGCTCACTGATCTTATCATTATTCCAATTGGACCAAATATGAATGCACTCCCTCATGTGTGATTCTACAAAGGTTTTTGTTCATACTGGCTGTCAGAACCACACAGAGAAAGAGACATGGGCATGCAGAGATACACAAATACAGAATCACACACTTACACACCCTGATAGGGTGTCAGGACCTTTTGTCCTCTTGCCATTGTTGCACAGAGAATAATGATGATGAGGCCTAATGCATAATTCCTCTGTGTTACAACAGAAAAGGGCCTGCTTGTCACTTAGGGCTACACAGGCTTAAAGCAGAGCCTTTTCATCCTCAGAGGCACCGTACTGTATAATTGGTGAAACTAAACCCCTCGCCTACATTTACATTTTGACTCATCTGACAGAGTCTCATTCAAAGCCGTGTCTCTGCGCTGCTTGTTTTTCTCCCTATGAAGCTACAAAACTCAAGCATTCAGATTCCCTTAAATACGACAAAATCTGCTCGTTTTATTACACAACAGCTGCCACAAGTCAGACACACAAGTGTTCGCCACCTGTCACATGGGAACAGTGATACATGCTAATGCCAAACGAGTGCAAGACAAAAACTAACCACATGACACATTATGAAACTGAATTATTGTTATTATAATACATTATTATACTGCTGTAACCATGTGCCATTTCTCTTTTCCTTCTAAACCTACTTTTTCACATACTATTTTTTCTTCTCGAACCATGCAAACAGGTTTGGTTTTTTTATGTGCTGAGAGTTTGAAATATGTGTCTCTGATATGTCTGCCTCCATCCTATTGTAATGGACGTGAATTTTGTTTGTGGTGTTCAAAGCTTGAAAAATACATTTAAGAAACTCAATATTGAAATTTCTTTTCAGATGTGTTATTGTTGCCACAGAAAGTATGGTGAACACCCATTATTTGTAGTGAAGAATAGTCCCTTTGAAAACCACCAACATTTTATTCTGTGTATTATCCGATCAGTAATCAGGACACATTTCCTGAAAAGACACACACAATTTCAGCTTTGAAGATGGCAAAGTCCATCTGTTTGTCAGTCAGTCCAACACTTTCAACAACTGTTGGATGGATTGCCATACATTTTCATACAGGCATTTAATTATAAAGGCATTCATGGTCCCCAGAAGATGAAACACTTTGGCGATCCCCAGACTTTTCCTCGTAGGCTTTTACTTGAGACAAGGAGAAATAAGGAAGGAAGGGGAGAGGAGAAGGGGGAGGGGAGAGGTGGAAGATTTTCTAGTCATAAAACACATAAAAGCTGTGTTTTTTAACAAAGGTACAGAAGCAAACTGCACGCAATATCACACATGGATACAAGTGGCCGCTTGCTCTACCTGAAAGTCTCCACCTTTTCTGTCTTCTCTCTCACCCCCTGCTCCTTATCTGATTGATTCCCTTACTTTTCCTCCAACCCCAAGCAAGAGAAAGTTTTTACTTCTACATTTCAATATTTGCTTAATGGATTGTGATATTTGATACAGGCATTTCTGGTTTCTATGTATCCTTTGTTTGTGATGAAAGTGACTTTTCCTGTAACACCACCGTGAGCCCAATGTCTTGACAGCTATCGGATGGATTGCTATGAACTTTGTTAGAGACATTAATGTTCCCCTTAGGATCAATTGTAAGAACTTGATACTCCTCTTGACCCCTTCCTCTGGCAACATCATCAGGCCAAAAATTCAGTTCGTTCAATACTTAAGAAATATCACACAAGAGGGAGTGATGTTGTACTTTATATCATCACAGCTGTGATTCGTCATAGGCACGAGGCAGCAGGCCAAGTGCCGAAGGTAATCACAGCATTTAGCTCAAAGGACAGCCGCACTAAGCTCCTAGAATGGATAAAGACTCCTGCACCATAAACAAAAATCAATTTGCCTCCATTGTACAGGGTACAGAAGAAAATAACTAAAATTATCTAAATGGCTAGCTTCCAGTAGAAGTGGGAAAATGTGTTTGTTTTTGTCTTCTTTTTGACAGAAATTAATTATCTCTTGATCATTACAGTTTTGTCTGCAACACTTGAAACGTGTTATGCTCTAAGCGAATGGCTCAAGTGATTTAATTAACTACTGGTTTAATGATCATTGATTACCTAATTAGACAATGGAAAGTCGACAGTGGATAACTAGGACATAGAGACGACCTACATCTTTGGGGACGGTAAAGAACAGTGTTTCCCATGTGGATTCAATATCGGTGTGTGTGTGTGTGTGTGTGTGTATGTGTGTGCATGCGTGTGTGCGTGCGTGCGTGCGTGTGTGTGTGTGTATGTGTGTGCGTGCGTGTGTGCGTGTGTTATATCAGAATAAATCAAACATCAGTGTGTGATGATAGTAAAGGACATGACCCACATGTCAGCAACACCAGCAAAAAGCTCAATATTTACCTTGTAACATGTAAACCATCTTTTAAGATATAAAGAAGATTCATAACTGTGGACAAACCATAAACACACCAGTGTTCCTACAGTTTACACAGAGCTTCCTGCTGAAGATCATGTTTCTCTTAACAAAGCTGAGTTTACATAAGCTCATAATATTGTTTCTGTGTCTCTCAGTGGGATGAGGTCAGCGTCCTGGACGACCGGGGGAAGCTCATACGAACCTTTGAGGTTTGTAATGTCAACCAAAATCCCCGACTGCAAGACAACTGGTTGGCTACGCCCTTCCTGTACCGGCACTCTGCTCCACGGGTGTTTGTCACGCTGCGTTTCTCTGTGCGTGACTGCGCCAGCCTGCGATCACCATCACCCACCTGCCGGGAGACGCTCACCCTGTACTACAAACAGGCTGACTCCCAGAGAGAGCTGGAGAGGACATGGGCTGCTGAGGTGAGGCAGTGTTCCGTATTTTTATTTTAATAACACATAAATACAAATGGTTGTTTAACATTGTTATTAGGAGCAAGTTACACATATAATCATTTTATTTTGATGAATGAACCCAACAAGAATCTGACAGATTCTCTGACAGAAACTGGGTCAACACTATGTGGTATAAAAGCAAAGCTGTGCATAAGACTCTCTTCTCACAAACACAGATTAAACATTTTCCAGCTTTTTGCAAAACAACCGCCCCAGTTTGAACGAGTACTGCAGTATAACAGACCCTTAGTCCCATTGGTGAACATGGAGCCATCCAGCTCTTATGGCGCAGGAGTCCAGCTGCTGTTACACTGGCTCTTTGTTACTAAATGAACTTTCATGTGTCACTATATTAAATAGTACAGCACCACACAAACTAATTATTAGGTAGAGATTTAGGTGTTAAAAAAGATTTACACCTGGTAACTGACAATGGTTGCTAACAGTTGCATAGCTAACTGAACTATGTATATCTGACCTGACAATGGCATGATTTTAAATTGAATTTTACCAAAATAATACAATATCAATATCTGAGTCATCGGCTATCTGTCTGACAACAATTTAGCCTTTGGGGGCAACAGCCAATATTTCTGGAGATCTTGTGTAGCCAAGAGGAACAATGAATAATGGACATTGGGGCCAAGAATTCCTCTTCCATTAACTTGAAGCAAGTGAATGGAGTTTGAGATGAGAGACAACATCTACAACCAAATTGTTTCTCACATATGAATGCAGATACATTTTAAAAAGCTAATAAAAATAATATAAAAAGAAATATAAACTACCTGACATTACAACAGGTTATGGTGATTGAGACAGACTTAGTAACTAAAAAGCATTGGTTACTTGCCAAACTCTGAACTGTTTGAATAAACAAACAGATGAATTGGACATTTTAAAGGTTGATTGAGTTGCATTTGATCACAACCACATGAAATGAGAATTAATGTCTTTCATTTTTTAGCTGTTTTTTGTCACCGCTTGAAGCAAACAACCTTCAGAAAGAATTATTAAGCAATTTAAAATACTATTTTTTTTTTGCCATGCTCATGTTACACCAAAACAGCAAGACCTGTCATCATCTCATCACAAGGAGTAATTGTATAATCACCCTGATTATTGTTGGGCTTGTCAGTGAAAGCTGCTGAGAATAACGGCCTGTTTGGGACACACTGGTGTGAAGCACATACTTGTTGATGACTGTGGTTTACAAAATGCAAAAATGTGCAACTGTGGCCTCCAGAAATGTCACTTCTGTCCCACTAATTACATCTTTAAGACATACAATTTACAACAGTGGCCATTTTACACTCACTGTAGGATATTCTCTGAACCTCATTTGTTGTCAGCGGAGTGCGTTTTTTAGTGACAAATACTGTCCAAAGATGTTTTATTTATTTATGAATGTAGTTGTTCTTTTTTTCCTGTGACATTTTGAGCTACCGAGTCTGAATTGCCTGAGCTACATGTGCAAACGCAGTCACAGTGGGAGGGATGCAGTATTTGTATAGATGAATGCATTTCTCCTGAGGGAAGTGAGACGCTTTTTAAAATGCAAATCAAAGCCTGATGAGGAATCAGAGGAGAGTCACAGAAGAGTCAGGAAGCACTGCAGCGCTGAAAGTCCTCACAGGGACTTGAGCACGAACACCTACTGAGACCTGCATACATCCAAGTCAACGTTTACGCTTCTCACTAAACCACTTCATATTGTACATGTGCCTGGGAGAAATACAGCAAAACTCATCTTGTCTTGTCTTTTAGTTTGCCATTTTCCATCTTATTTCTGCTTTTTCTCTTGATTGATGCACTGTATATTTCCAATCCTCATCCATCTATCAACCAGCTTATTTTAACGCCCATAATTTTACTCTTGTTTACTTGTTTCCTTCCTGTCAACCACACATTCTCTCTATGCTATTTTGTTCTTGTTGACCACTAATTATCTTTCCTCGCTGTCCACTCTTTTTTTTTCATTTTCACCACAGCCATCCAGCGGAGAGAAGGATACCAGGGAGGGCTGGGTGAAGATCGACACCATCGCAGCTGATAAGAGTTTCTCCAAGGTGGAGCCCAGTTCACCTCACCAGTATCAACCCAACAGATACAGCCGAATCAACATCAAAACACGCAGCTTTGCCCCGCTTACACGCAATGGGTAACCGTCAATGTCAATGTGTTGCTCATGTTTGACTAACACCATCACTCCCCAGGGTCTGAATGTCCTCCATCTTGACATTTGACCCCCTTTTCAGATTCGTTCTGGCCATCGTCGACAGTGGAGCTTGTGTTTCCCTCATGGGCGTGTCAATCTTCTACCGGCGCTGTCCAGCCACGAGCGTGTACTTGGCATCCTACCCAGCGACTCCCTCGGGGGCGGAGCCAACTGCCTTAGTTCCCCTGAGCGGGACGTGTGTCCCCCACAGTAAAGCTCAGGGAGGAACGCCCCCTCGAATGCACTGCAATGCTGAAGGGGAGTGGATGGTTCCTGTGGGAGGATGTGTCTGTGATGAAGGCTACGAGCAGAACCTCAACGGGTCTGCCTGCTTGGGTAAGTCTGAGGAAAACAGCTAAATGTCTATCTCAGCATCACGTCCATGTATAATTCTCCATGTATGCAACAGGCAACCCGCAGGTCACATAGTAAGCCTAGCAACCTCCAATTGGCCCTGCAGAATCAGATCATTTATATCATATATTATATAGGTTATTCTTTCTATCATTTGTAATAGGTTATCAGCGTCCTGTCAGATTTGCCTGTGGCTTACACAGAAAATAGACCAGACCCTGAAATATCGATGCAGATTGCGAGCCGCATCCTGTCTGAGCAGCCTGATTGGTTAACACGGGCGCAGAAAGAAAGCTGGCAGCGCCTCCCAGCCCTACAGGCACCTCCGCCTCCTGTCTGCAACTCCCATGATTGTGTTTTTCAAATTATGTATAATACCACATATTTGTCAACTGTGTCTAAAGATGGCAAGACAAATGAGCAGACACTCGCACGCACACACACATGTCCAAACACACAAGTAGACAAGTTTTAAATAGGCTGCTGAAAACTTGGTCTACATTTTGACGTTTAAAATCTGGCCAATTAAATAGGGATAGCCCTGATGTGTAGTAGCTACAGTATTTAGTTTACTTATGGGGCACCATTACCTGCTGTGGGTCAGCAGACATTTTATGAATGACAGGCTTGTTAGGCACATGCACTGTGAATTCCAATACTTTTCCTGTTAACTGACTTTAATCAGTGAATTCCCCCTTTAAATACACAAAGAAGTAACTTTCTTCTGGAGAACTCATTTGAACTCAGATGTCCAAAAACAAACAGTGGTAATCAGTCAACTTTTTGGGCCAATCTTGACTTCCTGTCAGTTCTCTTCTTGGTATTTGCTGAGATACGAAGCGTCTGGATCAATACTGAAAGGAGCTGCTGTCACTCTGATACACAACTGTGTTTGATGTAGAGAGCAGAGGGAAACGAGGGCGGGTAGGGCAGGTCGGGTCGGGTTGTGATGAGAAGCGGAGAGGCAGTATTATACCCATGCAGTGCCTGTAGTGATGTAACTTTTTGCATATATTCTAGTCATAAATAGAGTTATACAGACATACCTTCAGGAGTACAGAGCTGCTATATTGGCCATTTTTGTGCGAGGAGAGGAGAGGAGAGGAGAGGAGAGGAGAGGAGAGGAGATGAGATGAGAGGAGAGGAGAGGAGAGGAGAGGAGAGGAGAGGAGAGGAGAGGAGAGGAGAGGAGACGAGGCAATGGTCAGCAACTGCAAAACTGGACTAAAAAAAAATTCACTCAAAGTGGGTGTGAATGGGGGGAAAAATGAAGAAGCAGAAAAAAATTGAGAGCTGTCCAGACGGACAGGAAAGGATATAAGGAGAGTGCAGAAGGAGGGAGAGAGGAAGAGAGGGAGAGAGCCATAGTGAGAGGGATGTGACACATTTAGGTCATGGCGATGTAATGGCCACTCGTCTGTGAACAAGTGACAGAAACCGCAGGGGGAGAGAGGGGGAGTGGAGGGAAAATAGGGAGCAGTGGAGGCAGAGTGAAAGATAGGAGGATGCAAGTTAATGACTTAAAGAACTGATCAGGCAAAAAATTCTGAGGGCACAATGGCAAAAAGAGTGGATGTGTGTCTCTTTGTGCGAATGTGTGAGTATGCACAAGTGTATCTTGCTACTGATATGTGCTTTCCACATATGTCTGTAAATGCTGGGATTACAGTAAAAAAGTGAAGTCCAAGAGGAATTTCAATGGCCATAATTGCTCAGTTCCCTCGCATGGGGGCCCTCAAAGTCTAACTAACTCCAGCACAATTAATCCTCCAATCCTGCCAAGTCAGCTGTGAAATGCTCTTTTGCTTTACATCTGCACTCTGCACGCCACTTGTGTTTGTCTGCATTTGATTGATATTTACTGACAAATCACCCCTTGAAACAGCTCAGCTGCAGGAGCAAAGGCTTCCAATGACTGTGTATGAATGATCTAACACATTGCTGCCCACGCTGCTCCGCCTTTTTGTTCCAACTCTCATTTGATTATGTTTTGTTGATCACTTCACTGACTAATGATGTGGACTGGCATCATTACATTGTTGTCCTCACTGGCTCCCTGGGAATGTTGAGAAAAGAGGCAGATGGTTAACTGGCGATGGAGTCGTCAAGAATTATTAACAGTAGCCGATCCTTATTCTCACCAGAAAGTGGAGCACTGAACTTTCTTAACTATTGGAACTTGTACATTTTGTTCTTGTTTGAATTAAGCACCAAGGACATTTAATAATAGCACAATGTGAGCAAATGATAGGCTGTACTGCACTCAACTTATATATTAGTTGGAAGATGTAATTAAATACACGACATTCTGCAAATTGTTAGTTTTTCTGGCGCCAGCACTTGGAACAGAGAAGGAAAAAAAAGTGAAATTACATTTATTTCTACTTAAAAGTGTGTCATCTTAACCTGTATGCATTTCATTAAACACATTATTAAGCATACGAACCAGCACCCTCTGAGAATGCATTCTCTTCTTTTTTCATTATTTCATTGAGTTGTTTTGGGCTTGTTTAGTATCCATGTGAGAATACTGCAACATCCAGCACAGCTTTGTCCCCTCAAGCAAGACATTT
Source organism: Centropristis striata (assembly GCF_030273125.1). Classification (NCBI taxonomy): domain Eukaryota; kingdom Metazoa; phylum Chordata; class Actinopteri; order Perciformes; family Serranidae; genus Centropristis; species Centropristis striata. The sequence continues at coordinate 10,724,331 of NC_081524.1, read as the reverse complement.
TTTAGGGACAAATAAGAGACTTGAGATACCTCCTCCTCTCGGTCTCATGTGAAAATGGACGTCAGAGTTAAATGATTGCCTTTAACTACACACAGCTCTAATAGCTTTCTATTTTAAGATTCAAAGGGCCCATAATGTATTTCTTTATTTGTGAAAATGGATTATTACAGCAAGGATTTAAGACTCTTAGACAGAAAAAAGGTAGAAACCAAGTGCACAAAAAAACTATCATTTTGTTTTGTACATTACTTTCATTCAACATCAACATGTGACGCATTTGTCCAAAGGGAATTATTTTTTTAACGTCGCTACTGCCGTGGCTTCATGGACGTTTATGTTTGGTTTTCAGTTGGTCGGTTGGCCCACTACATCTTAACAGCTATTAGATGATTGACGATGAAAAATATATTTTATTCCATATTGTTTGAAAAAAAAAAAATGTAGTACATGACCACAACTTGCTTGAAACTCCGAAACATATATTCAACATTTTGGTAGATTACATCCAACATATTCCAGGCAGTAACTCGGCAAAAACGGGTGAAGATGCACCGCTGTAAAGGAAAGCTGCTTGTTTTGTCTTATGACACAAGACCAAACAAGCATGCATTCTGAAACAAAATGCAGCACAATTATCATATTTTTATGACTATCTTGTTTTCATAATAGTTGGAAGCGAAAATTGTAGTTGAACATGAAATTTGATTAATCTCCCATGTCTATTTTCTAGTGAGTGAGTCCGCTGAATTTTCCTCTCGCATCACAAGGACCCTGTGTCTGTAGTTTGATCAGATCTGACTGAAAGCAACATTAAGGAAATAATCTCATGAATGCAAATACTTTAAATCATGTTTTTCCTATGGAGTCCCACCACCATCTAAGACCTATTGCTCATAGTAAGAAGCTGATTGAAGAAGAAACTAACACATTTTTTTACTTTAACTTTAATGTAAAAACATTTAACATGATTACGTCATTTCCTATTTTCATGTTTTGGATTACAGCGCAGAACATACTTGTTTTCTTAATATCATTATGTTAAACATTTGAAACTACGTATTTCAGAAAAGAGCACAGTTCAGGTTGGAAAGAGGTGTGCGTGTACTCTTCAGTTTATAGACCACCTCACATGGAAGACTCCTCTGTGGCGATGTGTTTCACTGCTTTTTTCACCCGACTGTGTCCGACGAGAGGCGACAGAATCGTCGGACAGTGTGTGGGGGCCTTTAGACTTCAACACATGGTTAATGTTGGGAATTCATACAAAACTATTTGGTTACGTTTCGTCAACAAAACTACCTGGTTAGGGTTAGGAAAAGGATTGTGCTTTGGGTTTTACAGTGTTTATTTGGACACATCCAACCAGCCTGCCCGACTCACTTCTGAACTTTCACGCTCCCCCATACTGTCACCCGTCTTCCTGGCAACCTCAGTGCCACCAAAATATGGCGCTAAAGACATACCCGGTGCATTAAAAAGTGATGCCAAGAAGGTTCTGAACAAGTGTTCACATGTGACGAGTTGGGTGTGAGAACCAGTTGATGTAATAATTTTTACTTTCAGTTTTTCAGCCACTGTAAGATCAGAGGATCTCATCTGTTTGAAATGAAAATGAATCACTAGTTATGACAACAACACTTGAGAGGAACAAGTGTGAAAACTTTACAGTCGCCTGTTAATCTACGACATGTGTGATGCCTGTTTATTCTGATAAATCAGACTCACCAAGCAACACTCCACCATTTGGACTGATGATAAATTAAATAGCCAAGTGAAACATCAAACACTCACAAAAACACAGCTGGCATTTTGGCAGACAGACATTAAAAGATCATTCCTTAATAATTGATAAAGCTGTTTATCACAAGCAAGTCTAAAAGAACATCCAGCTTTAAAATGATCGCTGTGACATTCAAAGCTCAGTTTTGGATGAAACCCTGTCTTCAAAAATGATAAGGACAAAGGCAGATGACAGGCAGCAGCTGTCTGATGTTTTTATCCTTTGACATTTGTATCCCACAAGGGATAGGCTAGGCACAGAGAACAAGCGGAAACACGGCCGAGCATGAGACACAATTACACCTGTTCAGCCAAACATGAAACAGTCCTTTAGTTTTGGGCTCCTCGAGCAGGTCCGAGCTGGCAGTACATCGTCCCCAGACAAGCTTCTTCACTCTGTTTGATTCCTCTCAAACATTAAGCCACCGTCGAGGATTTGGGACAAGGATTAGTGCTGAATGCTCAAATGGGCTCTGAGTTAATTTGGACCCATGTTGGTGTTTTGTGTGGCGTGCAAGTGACAGTGAAATATTCAACATGTCAGATTGTCCTGATGTATCTCCCCAAACACTCGCTCTCAGCTCAGACACGTCCCCTAACTGTCCTGCGGCTCGTTGTGGTGGGAAACAAGAACATTTGGCCAGGGGAAGAAGTAAAAGAGCAAGTGTGATATTATTTTGAGTGTGATAGGTGACTGTTCTCTGAAAGCAGACACAACTAAAGCAGAGTTTAGGCCCGGATTTATTTTTCTTTTCCTTTTCTGATTGAAATATTCTACTTTTTCTTCACGGTCGTTTCACACCATGATATTTCAAGTGGACACTCATTAGCAGCGTTGACATTCAGTTGCTTTTCCAGTCTATTAATAAGGTCAAGCTGAGTGAACTGATCAATGATAACCAGTATTGACTGTTGGCTGGACCTCGCTGTGAGGGAGTAGCCAGGCGATGATGACGGATGAACCCAATCACACTCCACTACATCAATATATATTATATAAATATATAGCCAAGATGCTTAAGGAAAATATTTATGTAGCCAAGATGCTTAAGGGAAATATTTTCAAACCCCATCACCCCCCTCCCTCCCCATTTGATACATTATTATTGATAATAGAAATACATCAATGACATGTGAAGGTTTGATCTTTGGCTCTTTGAGTCTACAGAGAATATCACCTGACTCTGCAGTTTTTCTGTGCTTTACAGAGATTTATAGTAAATTTCAGCTCTTCTTTAAGCTGTATAGCAACTTCACTCTTTTGGTTCACTCTCACTGTTCTCATAGTGTTGTTTACTGCAGCAGCAGGCAGCTGTTTTTAAAGAAAAAGCTCTAAAGACCCACTGTACTCTGCACCAACCAACCAAGAAAATAAGTTAAAGACTAATGGAGCATTGAGCAGCTAAAGAGTCAAACATTTCCCTCAGGAAACCGAGGTCAGAGCTAAAAGAGAGTGAATATTGGACTTTAACACCAGAAGCATGACTCCCATTGAATGATAATAATTGTTTATCTGTAACTGCTGGAAGTGTGGATGGTTTTTATCTGAAAGGGTGAATAATGTGCTTGCAGACTCCAGCTGGGCAGGTGCAGCATATAAAGGATAACGAGAAGAAGTCTGCTCACTGAAATAATCAGAAAAGTTAAATAATGTATAAGGTCTTAGTCAGGCAAATATCCAAGAGAAAGAAAAACAGCCTATCTATATACATAAATATTTCACAGCTCCCTCTACAATTAGTATAATTTGCGTTATGTAATCTCCTTGTTGTAAGTGGAGATGTAATTTTTGTCCGCATAGTTTTTTTTCACGGTGTTGTTTTCCTTACAAAGGCTTTGCTGTTCAAAAAGATGCCTCATTAAAACTTTTGGGAACTTGAAATATTCAGTGTGCTAACTACAGTATGTTTAATGAACAGTTAGGATTTGTAGGATTTGTCTCAAACATGCTGTAAATTTAAATATTATTATAATATTATTGTTTTCAAAATATGTGCAGGAGAGGAAACTATTTTCTGTTTTAATAATATCCACACTCTGTTTTTGCTTTGCCTTAGTTCATGTGTTTGTTGCTCGTTTATTTGAGATAATCAAAGAATTTCTTGCTTATACATGCAGCCTTGCGCTGTCGGAGCTTACATAGAAATGTAAGATATTACAGAACATGATATGATGAATAACATATCATTCAGTAATTGTTTGTTGTTTCCATCTGCACGCAACAACAGAATGTAGAGAAAATGATGGACGGAGAGACGCAGAGGAAGATATTTACAGTTGGAACTGTGTGTACTCATCTATTCTGTTGTGTGGTCGCATCTGTGAGCTTATGTGTGTTTGTGTGTGTGTGTGTGTGTGTGTGTGTGTGTGTGTCAGAGAGGGAGAGAGAGAGAGATTATGCTGCAAGCCAAAAGAGGGAATGAGCGCATGAAACAGGGAGAGAGGAAGAGAAAAAGAGAGAAATTGGGTCAGTGATCTACAAACCAAAGTATTATGCTAACATCACATTACTCACCTCATGGCTGTCTTTCCTAGTTTTGTTTTTCTCTTCAGAAATTCATTTGAATGTTCAAGTGTATTTATTATTTTCCTGACATGATTTCATTTTATATTCATCTATCTATATATATATGTTGTGTTATCGTCTATTTTATTTTTCAAAACCATGATAATGTTGATAAATTATTGTTGCACATGCCATTTTTTCCCCAATTAAGTGATTTATTGTCAAATGCTTATTTTCATTTCTGGAACCAGAGATTTTTTGGAGGCATTTTGCTTGAAATATCACTGAGACTATTTTTTTTTCACAGTTTTGTTTATTGATTTAAAAAAAATATATAACTCTATTTATGAAGCGACAGAGTGATAATAAATATTAAGATAAAAATGAATAATTCAAAACAATTAAATTAAAAATAATAACGAATGCATAATTCAAAGGTTAAATTAAGATGAGGACATGCAAAAATGTTAATTAATAGACACATATAATTAAAATAAAAGAGAGATAGCTAAAATGGCAAAACAAATAATTATAAAGTAAAGTAAGTTGATTCAGTAAACATGAATTACAACCCCTAATTCCAAAAAAGTTGGGACAGTGTGAAAAACATAATAAAATCAGAATGCAATAATTTGCAAAGATCCTTCAGGACCTACATTCAGTAGAATACAGTCCAGAGATAATTTGACTATAACTTTGTTTTTTATAAATATATACAGTCATTCTAAATTTGATGCATTCTGTTTTTATTTATATTTTATAGTCCTAACTTTTTAGGGATCAGTGTTGTACTTGTATCTGTCATTGTTTCTGTAACGGTAACTCCTCTGTTCTCTACTTCTCCTCCTCCCTGTCTCCTGACTTCCCCGAGTGTACTGATGTATGATTTAAAGCCATCTGTGTCTCTGCTCATCATGGCCATGAATTGTCTACTTTATAGCAGGGAGATGGGTGGATGTAGCCGGCTGGGGGGGATGGGGGTTGCAGATCAAGTAAGAGGGCAAAGGACTCTTCCTCTCATTGGCTGCTGTAATCAGGTGGATAAAGACGGGAGGAGGAGGAGGAGGAGGAGGAGGAGGTTAGTTGTTGCCGGAGCTGGTAACGGCGATGAGAGGCTGTGTAGCAAAGTCTTGCTGCGTGTCAGAGCTGTAAGAGAACACGTCTGATAATGTGCAGCGGGGGCATAAATGATTGAGGAAGAAGGATATTTTCTCTTCTTTCCCTCCCTGTTTCCTCGTTTTTCACCCATCATCTGGCGCTCATATACATAATCCCACTGTTCAACCTACAACGGTCCTGGGCCATCCATCTCCGTGTTCACTTCTTCCCCTTCTCCGGTTTATTCTCCCTCTGTGGTCTCTCAACATCCTTTTACTTCCCTCCGTTTCCCTTTTTTCGCCTCTTCACACCTGTTTGAAAGCAAAGTCAGCTCTCTGAGACAAGTGAGAACACAGAAAGCCTTTTATCTGTTTATTCCTTACCCTCTTACGCTTCTTACTTCTTATCTCCCCCTCCCCGACACCATCTAGTATACACACATGTATCCACACACACATACAGCGTGTCAGCTTTAATAGATGTTCTTGACAAGGTTATATAAACAAGGTGAGGGGTTCACTCCCTCTGACCATGAGGCACACACACACATACACACACATATATCCTCTCTCATCCTGTTTAAAAACATATGAGAGGATCCTTCTTTAAAGCTGCTGGGTCAGGTGTTATCATCTGTGCCATTTACACTCAGAAATACAAGAAAGTCTCACTGTATGAGAATACACACTCTCTACATTTAGCTCACAGACAAAGGGACCTCTTTTTGAACGATGCAACCTTTAGTTGACACTGCTGTAGGCGTCACACACACACACTCAGTGTGAAAATGGCAGCAGACCAACACGGAGGCAGCTCTCTCAATGTTCTCATAGTCCGGCTCAGGACGAACACTCTGGGCTCCGGCAGGCAGCAGCAGGAAGTGTGCGTTACCTTGACCTCAGCGCTCAGCTGTCCTGCTGTTGACATTAACAATTGGCACATTTCACAGATTTTTCCACCGTAAAACACATCGGTTCAGGATAACAGCCTGCAGGTTCAAATGGTATTTTCAGGGTGTGTGTATGTGTGTGTGTCAAGTGACAGAGAGCGAGAGAGAGAGAAAGAGAGAGAGAGAGAGAGAACTATGCATGCTTTGAACTTAAATTGATTTTTAATGGATTTTATCACTTGATTTCAGGATAATCATACACTTTATTATTACTGTATTATTAATATGATCCCTATTACGTTTCTGCTCCATTTCCTGTTTTATGAGGAAGAAATTATACATATTCTACAGTGACTATAATAGGATTTGGTGAAGATATGTTTTAAAATTTAATTAAAAGTTTCCTTTATGGGTTGAGAAAGTTATCCCACATTTTTCAGATCTTAGTTTTACATTTTGGGAAATATGATTTCTCACTTTCTGGTGTTTTATTCTATTATCATATCCGTGCACTAAATGTAAGGCTAAAGCCAGCTGCTAGTTAGCTTAGCAAAAAAGCCTAGAAACGGCTAGTTGGCTCCCTCCAACACAAACAAACTGCCTACCAGCACCTCTAAGCTCTAATACTAATTAACAGGTTGTTTATCATAAACAGTCATTCAACAAATTTGTACAAATTGCAAAAATGTCGTCCAAATGCTGTTCCAATTTCTGTGCTAAGCTAAGCTAACCAGCTGCTGGTTTAAGCATCATGTTGACTCTATGCACCAGAGATACATGGATCTTCTCATTATTCTCTCTGCAAATAAGTTTATTTCCCAAAATGTGGAGGTTTTTCCTTTGAAACAGTGATACAGGGTCAGAGTGACCTTTTTTCAACTTGTCACACAGATGTTCAAAATGGCCACACTGACCCTGGCTGGTGGTTTTGCTGCTGTCTGCTTACACAAGCCACTTCCTCTGTAAACAGAAGTAAATGACTGTGCAGGACGAAGCCACCAACAAACAACAGGCCGCTGTGTTATAGATGAACTTTTGACTCAAAGGGAACCGCAAGCCAAGACCAAATTGATGCTTTACCCTAAAATAGTTTGTGGTGTTTGACTTTGTCCCCGGACCAAAACAATAAAACGGGACAAATTAGAACTACGCAGACACAAAACATTGTATATTATTCATGAAGCTCCAGTTTTTATATTAGGTCTTCTGGGCTGAGAGGAAAATACGGATCATCTTCATAAAACTTGACCTGAAATACCAGTTTACAGAAGTTAATTGATGCTTGGATTTAAAAGCTATCTTTGGTTACAAGTTCAAAATAGTTATTTTATGTAAAGTGGAACTTTAAAATGTTTTGTTTATTCAACTATTGTGCTTTTTTATGGTATCCAAAATATTTTCTTCTTTATACATTTATATATTCATAATCAATGAATCTGTGATCATAAATCAAACTTAATACTGATGATGGACAAAATTATCTTATCTCCTGGTCCACATACTCACTTGTTCTCAGGTCAAGATGACGTGGAACCATAGATCCTCAAACTTTCCATTATCTACATTTCTATGACAGCTTTCATGAGATTTCCTTCAATTTTTCCCAATTAAAGTGGTTTTCCATGTCTGGAGCAAGGTTGAAAAGGACAGAGAGTGATGTATTCTCTATAGATTGTAAAGTCCCTTGAGCCAAAATTGTAATTTGTGATTATGGGTTATATTAACACAATGGTCCTGACTTGACAACTGAGCAAAAGCAAGTAAGTGGACCTTGAGTTAAGATTGTTTTGTCAGCGGCTGTTTCCAAGGTAAAGAATTAACTGTCAAGCTCTGATGCTGATAATAATGCTAATGTGTTTCTGCTGCAAATGACGGTACTGGCAGTTTTTGTTTAGCTTGAACTTTATAAAGCTTTTCGTTTTGTTCTAATCTATTTTCTGACCCTATGCTTTATAAGTAAAAAAAAAAATCACATCTTTAGTTAGATGTGATACCACATTTATTATTTTTGTTTTTTGCTCTGCCCCACTTTTCAGTGTTCCTTCTAAGCCTTTCAGACTCTCTGGGGGAAGACGTGTTACAGTAATCATTAAAACCAGAAAACAGAGACACTGTTATGTAGCTTTCAAACCCGGCAGACTCCTAATTGGCATAGTGGACACCACAAACCACAGACTCAGAGTGAACGCTTTTATTTATTTATTTGTCATCCATGTCTCCCTGCAGCTTGTCCGGTGGGCTACTTTAAGTCTGTTGCGGGCTCCGTACCCTGCTCGGTGTGTCCCCCCAACAGCAGAACCAGCCAGGAGGGATCGAGTGTGTGTGAATGTCGCAGCGGATTTTACCGAGCGGCCAATGACGCCAACGCTTCTGCCTGCACAAGTGAGCTTTGTTGGTTTGTTTGTTTATGCCTCGCTCTCTGGGAGGTGTTCAAGGGGCCTCAGTAGTCATTTGTCATCTACTCAGACTGTGAGAATGCTCAGTCACTGACCACAATCTTTTTTTTATCACAATGTACTGGAAATGTAATTCCACCAGCAGAAATAAAGCTGTTAAGTTTCTCTGCTCACTAAGCATAAATTGTATCACAGCCAAACTTTGTTTTATAACTTTCTTCCATTACTTAACTTGCTGAAATGTGTTTGCCAGCTTCTTTCATATCTTAAACTTTTTAGCAGATGCTTCCATCTAAGTGACCACCGCTTACATTATGTATGTCTAACCCCTCCCTTCGCTCTGTCCCCTTCACAGCTCCTCCATCTGCTCCGGTCTCTCTGTCCTGGGAGTATGAGAGCGGTGACGGCGGGGTGTCCTTAAGGTGGCGCCCTCCAGTGGACATGGGAGGCCGCAACGAAGTGTGGTACGGGGTGGTGTGTCGTATTTGCCCCTCGGCCACCTTCACCAACCCAGCAGCGTGCTCCTGGTGCGGAGAGGGCGTCACCTTCAGCCCCTCCCAGACCAACCTGAAACAAACCAAGGTCACCCTCAACAACCTGCTGACGAGAGTCACTTATCTCATACAGGTACTGTTGAAAAAACTGTCTGTTGAAGGCACAAAACACCTTCTTTTATCACCTTTAAAAAGTTTTAAACTCTCCTCAAGAGCTGGCTTCTGAAGAAATTACTGTTTTTTTTAATTTCTTGCTTTTGTGAGTTAAAGTGTGGATTAAATCGATCGACCCAGTTGGAAGTTGTTTTTCAGAAATTTTCATGGATGGTAAAACATTTCAAGGATGTGCAACATTCACTGAAATTAATAAAAGAAAAACTGTGTCCTTGTGAAACAAACATGTATTATTTGGACTCAGCACCTGGTCACTAATAGCTGAAATATTTCCTGGAGCCACAGATGAGGCAGCTCCCCTGTGCTGTATTATTCCATAAGCTCCACATCAGCAAATACACAGTAACATTTATTATTTATCTCGGGGAAACTCTACTAAATCATAGCTTATTTCTTATTCATATTGCTCAGATATTTCCCATTTACTGGTGTTTGTTGACGGGCCTACACAGCTGCATGTGTCAGGCTTTGTTTCTCAAACACGGAAGCACGCCATAAAAGTAAATAGAGAAAAGCTTTGAATGTCATGTCTGTGTGTTCTTCTTATTGACAGGTGCAAGCCATGAATGAGGTGTCAGCTTTGAGCCCTTTTCCAGCTCGATACACGAGCATCAATTTCACTACGAGCCAGTCAGGTGAGCACGGGATGAAAAGATGAGATGAAAGAGAAGAGATGCTCTGATGTTGATGTTGTAGAAACTGTGTCTCTCTCTCTCTTTCTCTCTGTGTCTCTCTGCTCCATCTTTTGTCTTCCTGCTCTCTGGACAGGAGGTTGCTCGGGGTTATAATATCCTGTCACATCCCATTATAGTCAGTGTGGAGGAAGAAAGGGAGAAATGAGAGATGGGAAGACAAAAAGACAGGCAGAAAGAGAGATGACAGTAGATGAGTGGGGAGAGGAGAGGAGAATGGAGCATTGTGCAGACTAAGTACACCATTATGAGATTTTCCAAGAAAGTGATCAGGATAGATTAAGAGTCTGTGATCCTAAGTCATCTAAAACGTTCACGTGTCTGCTCACAGAGTTTATTGATTAGATGAAAGGAATGCCGGAAAGTTCCCTTTAACTGGTCTGTCCAGGCAGCACAGTGACTGTAACTAGATCCTGCTTGGCGCTCCATAAACACGCCACTTTCATGCTCTACTAAATGTCTCCTACAAGTTCTGTAACACTGCCCCCTTCTGGTCACCATCACTTCAACACAACTTTGCTGTTTCATTGTGATGGGTTGAGGGGGTTCAAACATAACATCTCCCGCGGGAAACTTCACATCAGCTCATGCATCACTCCATCTGTTCTCTCCAACAGTTCCCAGCACAGTTCCCATGATGCACCAGCTGAGCCGAGCCCCAGACTCCATCACTCTGTCGTGGCCTCAGCCTGATAGGCCCAACGGAGACATCCTGGAGTACCAGCTGAGATACTATGACAAGGTACATTCAGCAAATAGTCGCATGCAAACATGCTGGGCGGCCACCTGAAGTGACACAAAACAGAGAGTGAAAGCGAAATGTCCTTCTGTGTCCCTCAGGGTTCAGACGTGGACAGCGCAGCGAGCGTGTACAGTGAGACGAACACGGTGACCGTCAGCACTCTGATCCCCGGCTCCATCTACGCCTTCCAGATCAGAGCTCGTAATGAACGAGGCTACGGCCCCTACAGCAACACCATCTACTTCACCACACTGCCTCTGGGTACTTTTACTGTCATACCACTCACATCCAATAACACACGACTGAGCTGGGGGAATAAGTATACAGGCTTTAATTATGTACAGATGATCATCATGAGAGTAATATGAATATTAGGACAGTGTGATCAACTTGTTACTTGTTATTAGAGCTATTTATTGAACAGGGAAATGAAAATAAATTACATTTTGCTGTATTTGATCTGCTGAAGATAAGTGGCTTTATAGCTTTATTGCAGTGTGTTTAATTATTGCAGCCAGCTCTGGCTTCTGATTGGTTAAAAGGTAAAATGCTTGTTAGATAATCATGGAGCCTTGAGAGCACAGCAGTGTCGACTGTTCTTTACATGCTAACTGTTCTTGTTGGTTTTGCTGCTTATGATGCTAATTTAGTACGTTTTTAGTGTTTTGTTACTATTATTATGTATATATGAAGTTTTCCAGTAAACAGCTGTAACGACAAACATGAAGTACTTCTACAAGTTTTATTTTCTACTATTTCCTTAGACTCCATAGCTCAAGTGAGCATTTTCAAAACACTTTTTGATTTAAATCTTTGCTTCTGAATGATCTAAGGAGCATGAGATGCAGTAGTTAAGAGTACTAAAATAGTACCATATACTACTGAAGTGGTTGTTCAATGCAACCTAAAATTATAAAAGTAGCTGTATTAGAATTATTAAAGCTGTATTAAATGTTGACCCCCCCGATATGAACACGCAAAGTAACGATTCAATGCTCTCTAAAGTGGTTTGATCATCTTTTATTATTAGAAAGCTTCCTGAGTTCAAGTCAGTTCACCTCAATTATCTTTATTTCACCAGGATAATCTGCTCAATATGAATCCTCAGAGATTACTTTACAAGGGCAGAGGTTCAGAGTAAAGCTACATTTCTAACTGGGTTGAGTGCGACATTCACTCCAGATTCTACTGCAAGTGGAAAAGATAATAGCTGGTTTTAGAGTTTACTCATTAAAAAACAAATGAAAAATATATCCAGTAATAGCAACAACAGTGTTTGTAATTTTCTGAAAACAATAAAAGATAAGAACACAATCTCTATGAGGCATCAACAGCTGATGGTTTTCTCACTTTCTCTCCCTCAGAGGAACATTCACAGCAGATCCAGAATAGACTTCCTCTGCTGGTTGGATCAGTGATGGGTGGAGCAGCTTTCCTCCTGGTGGTGGCAGCCATTGTGGTTGTGGTCGTATTTCGAAGGTAGGCTGTCAGAAATTTGATTACAAAACAGAACAATATGCGTAATAAAATAAAATAAAAATGCTAAAATAGCATTACTTATGAAGACATTTTAATTAATAAGTATTATTTAGGATTTCATTGGTATTTTGTATTAGTGATAATATTCATCTGTTACATCATGGTAGATGCACACAGAGGCGGTCTATTTCTGTCTTGGTTGTGTTTTCTATGTGTGTATTATTATGTGTTATGATAGTGTATTATACTGAGCCCCAGAAAGAAAAGCCGGGGATCTTTATAAACAAACACATGAGCATAGAGTATGATCTATTATTGAATCATGTGCAAATGTATGCATTTTGTTTGCTTTTACATGGCAGTAAGAGGAGGGAGAGTCCGTACAGCGACAGACTGCAGAGATACATCAGTAACCGAGGTCAGTATCTAATTTAATGAAATTTTATTCAGTTTAAATTGTATTTAATTGTTATTCCGTACTGCTAAGTGAGATATTTACTTTGAGCAAAAGGTCACCTATTATAACATTATTTTATATGATTTGGAGGTATTGCACATAATTAAGCTGTGTGACTAAAAAGGTTTGGTTTTAATTTGTTTTGTTTATTTTGCAAATGTATAACCAATGGATGTTGTGTAGATGTGAAATAATTGAGATTTCTATAGAAACAGTTCTTTAACCCAAGGTCTTGGGTCTTTTATTTCCAGGTGGAGTGAAGTATTATGTTGACCCATCCACTTACGAGGACCCCAGTGAGGCAGTCAAAGAGTTTGCCCGTGAGATTGATCCCACTCATCTCAAGATTGAGGAGGTGATTGGAGCAGGTAAGCCATTACATTGTATTACACTCTCTTTTCTTTTAAATATTCCTGCAATTATGTGATAATGATCAACAGAGTGTGATCTGTTCCACCTCCTCTCTACTCCAGCCCAGTTCGGGGAGGTTTCTCGGGGCCGCTACCGTCCGCTGGGTCGCAGGGAGGTGCTGGTGGCGGTGAAGACTCTTCGCTGGGGGGCGTCTGAAAGAGAGAGGGGGATGTTCCTCAGCGAAGCGGGCGTCATGGGACAGTTTGACCACCCCAACGTACTGAAGTTGGAGGGTGTGATCACCCGTACCCCCCCAGAGAGGATCGTCACTGAGTTCATGGAGAACGGGCCCCTGGACGCCTTCCTCAGGGTGAGACAACAACACGCCGTCCTTATCTTTGTTAGTGACCATACACGCGCATCATTCACTTGATTATAGCCCAAAATAACCTTCTCATTCTCTCCCATCCACCTGCCTCCATCCTGCCCTCCTGTCAGGAGAACGAGGGCCAGTTCAGCATCCTGCAGCTCATCGGGATGCTCAGAGGAGTTGGTGCAGGGATGCGTTACCTCTCCGAGAGAAACTTTGTCCATCGGGACCTCGCAGCAAGGAACGTACTGGTCAACTCCAACCTGGTCTGTAAAGTGTCAGACTTTGGCCTGTCCCGACTCATGAGGGGCCTCGACCACAACATACCTACATACACTGCCTCACTGGTACGTACTGGAAGTTTTTGTTGATGTATTTTATTTTTGAGCATCAGTAGGGATATTTTTGGCTTTTTAATAAAAATTCCTTTGATCATTTTGAATGTTTCAATGCACATAACATACATTTTGTAGTTCTTGGGTAAACAAAATTATTTATAAGTCTATAGCACAAACTGTGTATCCAAAGTACAGACACGTAGACCCTCAAGGACAAAAATTTCCCCACTGAAACCAATTAAAACCACATTTTTTGATCCTGTGGCCATTTCAGCATGAAATCATACATTCTCTTATATCACAACTTCAGCCTTGCCTTCAAAACTGTAGTTTTTACTATTTTTCACCAGAGTTGAGTTTCCACTAGGATTTCTGCTGCTGTATTATGGAGCACTGCCGTGTTTGATGCAGTGCCTCACGATCAATGTTGTCGGCATTCATTGACATTTCTCACAAAATTGAATCAAAATTGATTGATTGAAAAATCAATCCCCCTAGTATTTCGCGGGGGGAATAAACACCATTTAATGGGTTAAACATCTGAAAGCGAATTAATATTTGGTAGTTATGACCAGGTATTTAACTCAGTGAAAGTGGGAAATAATAATATATTTTAATGGTAGACTTCTGCTTCTGATGCAGCATTGTTCACTGTCTGTTCTGGTCGTCCATCAGGGCAGTAAGATTCCTGTTAGGTGGACGGCACCGGAAGCCTTTCAGCATCGCAAGTTCAGCTCAGCGAGTGACGCCTGGAGCTTCGGGATACTTATGTGGGAAGTGATGTCATATGGAGAGCGTCCTTACTGGGACATGAGCAATCAAGAAGTGAGTATGTAGAAGAAAGTTGCATGAGCAGAGGAAGTCGTGATCAATTAGTTGTGGAAATGCACTCATATCTTTTGCTTAAGTGCAAGTTTTACTACTACAGTGTAATAACACGGCATTAGAGGTCCTGGAGCGCCCTGGTGGCACCAACCATGAGCCGCAACGTCCTCTGTTTGCATGCAGACGGAGACCTCTGCTGCATCTCGCAGTCCAACTGTCTCTTCTCATATTATTTCAGCCAAGAAATAATGAAAAAGTATAAGTCCTGCACTCAACATCAGAGTTGTTGATTAAAGAAGTATTTGATGGTGCAACAGTCCAACACTTTACTGAACACCTTCACACTTGATCTACACAGATGACTACGACAAGTATCACACTGATCACTTGCACGACCTAAAAGCACTTGTGTCCTAATGGACTCAAACTTAACCCACGGCACTTACTCTTACTATGTTTCTTGACTTCATCTTTGCTTGTGTTGTATTAACTCTCATTTGTACGGGCGTTCCCGGTGGCACACCTGGTAGAGCGCATACCACAGAGGCCCAGTCCTCGTAAGCGGGCGGCCCAGGTTCGAATCTGGCTCGGAGCCCTTTCCCGCATGTCTCCCCCTTTCACTCTCAATATCTCTCCTGTCAATAAAGCTACAAAATGCCCAAAAAAATATCTTTAAAATAAACAACAACATCGCTTTGGATAAACCCGTCTGCTAAATGACATTGTAGAATTGTAGAACATTTAGTCTTAAAGTCTTATAACACTAAAGGAAAGCACCAGTGCATCAAAGTTGCAGACAGCTACTTAAATAAATGTACTTCACCATCATCATCCCCCTCTTCTTGAGTTAACAGACACATTTAAGTGGTGACAAAATGCCAAGCAGTTGGAATTTGCATAATTTTCTCTTAGTCACTCTTTATGAGCCTTCAGTGGTCTGTGACCTTTTACGTAAGATAATTACACAAGACTTCTTCTAACCATCTGGCCCGCTTATGTCTAACGTCTTGCCTGCTCCCTGTGCAGGTGATGAAGGCTGTAGCAGACCAGTATCGTCTCCCTGCCCCCCAAAACTGCCCCGCTGCCCTGCACTCTCTGATGCTTCAGTGCTGGCAGGCTGATCGAGGGGACCGGCCAGGCTTCGACTCGCTCCTGTCCTCCTTGGACCGGCTCATCAGGCACCCCGCCTCCCTCAAGGTGGAGCCAACTCGGTGAGGCACCAGCTTCTGGCAAAGAAATATCAGAGGCAGCAGGTCATGAAAAAATCTGCTGTATTTATGGATTCTCATGCTCTCGTTTTTGACATTTTACTCTCCTTTTACAGAAGCTGCTCTCAGCCGCTGCTCAGCCCCACCCCCACAGACTTAACAGCAGTGGCAACAGTCAGTGATTGGCTGAAGGCGCTGAGGATGGAGAGATATCAGGACGAGTTTGATCAGGCAAACCTGGACACATTAGACAGAGTCAGCATGCTCAACATGGAGTGAGTATAGATGGCCATTACTGTAACATTAAAGAACACTGGTTCTTATGATCCGCAGCAGGCAGCCTTCTGTTTTTTTTACACGGTTATGTCACAGAATTTGTGAATGAAGCATTTTTTGGCAGTTCTTAAATCTTAAATGTCAGACTATCCTGAAAGGTTCAACCAAAAATAGAGTCTCAAACTGACTCTCAAAGCATAGCAATAGATGTTAAGTATGCACAATTTGTATGTTGACATAAAAACCAAAGCTAAAGGGATAGTTTGGATTTTCTTTTGAAGTGGGGTTGTATGAGGTACTTCTCCATAGTAAGGATTACCTACAGTAGAGGGCAGCTGACATGCCGCGGGTTGGAGAAGCAGGCAGGAGTACTAACACAGACGCTAAACAAAGTACTACTGTGGACGGGGGCAGCAGTAAAAAGTATAAAAAAATCAACATCAGTTTGGTTTTTTGCTACATTTATAATATTTTCATTGCTTTGACCTTACTGACAGTCCTGTTTAAGTCCACACAAAGTGAACTGAAGCTCTGATCTCCCTTGAAAGCTACTGTTCCAGACTACATTGACAAAAACATTAATTTACTTTGCAGACACAGGAGTTGTCAGTCAACCGCTACCATGCTCATTTAGTTTGTTTGTGTTATCGTCTGCCTTAATTAATCCAAACAAACCCTTTAAAACACCAAAGTCACACAATAACACAAACAAACTAAAAGATCGAGGCAGCGCAAGACCAGCAACCCTCATGTTTCTCATGTTGCATAAAAGACAATAAAACAATGCAGGTAACAATAATCGAGAGAAGCAAAGACTAAAAGTGCAAACCTAAAACAACTTGAATCATAAGATCATAAGTTATACAACAGGAAATTTGGAAAAATATAATTAAACCAACAACAGATTAGAAAAGAAGGATGATGTTAAAAACAAGTTAAGAAATACTTTATGGGGCAGCCTCAGATTGAAGTTAATGCAAGCGGGGAAAAATGGGTTTTTCATAAATGTAGTTTAAAAATGAAAGTGATGGATGAAAGGCTATTCCTGAGCCTGGGGGCCTTAACAGAAACAGCTTGTCGACCTTTGGTTTTGAGTCATGCATGAGGGACATTGAGGAGTGTGACCTGAATGACTTCAGGACACATATAGAGTTAGCAGGTCATTATGTATTGTGGAGCTAATCTATTTTATACATTAGATATAAATAGTAAGTTTTTAAGATTTATTTTGTATTTAATTGGTAAGCAATGCAGGTTAGCCAAAACAGGAAGGATGTCTTTCCTTTGTTACAATGAGATACTCATCCCTGTTTCTGCTAAAGCATATTGGGCATTATGTCTGTGGATTGAATCTATTTATTTTTTTAAGTGAGATATTAAAATCCTTTCATAAGTAAGTCTAACTATGTATATGGCAAAATTTAATAGTAGGAAAGCGGAAGTAAATTACAATTTAAATAAATACATACACGGTTGCCCATAAAGTTGGAATAATTTTGTTAACTGTTCATTTTATTTGTGATATGTACGAAAGAGATTGATTAATACAATTATGAGAAGATATACAGTCATGGAAAAAAATATTGGACCACCCTTGTTTCCTCTAATTTCTTGTTCATGTTAATGCCTGGTACAGCTAAAGGTACATTTGTTTGGACAAATGTAATGATAACAACAAAAATAGTTTAATTTAAGAGCTGCTATCTAGCCATTTTCCATGGTTTTCTTGATAATGATTTTGGTTATTACCAAGAAAATTACCAAGCTCTTAAATTAAACTCTTATGAGCTATTTTTGTTGTTATCATTATATTTGTCCAAACAAATGTACCTTTAGTTGTACCAGGCATTAAAATGAACAAGACATATTTTTTCCAATGACTGTATTTGTTATTAGTCAAGAATAAATCACATTGTCACAATCATTTCATGGAAACAGGTAAAAAAATATATATTTTATTCCAACTGTATGGGCGACCGTGTATATAAAGGTAGAGAGAAGCGTATGTGTCTCACTTTAAAAAAACATTGCTCTGGAGTCCTTGAAGGACAGAAATGTCCATTTAAAAACACAAACACACCCTGCCAGAATGTATACCATATGCAGTAACACAGCCAAAATTAGTGAAAAGCTAAAAAAAAAAAAAAAAGTGAGGCACAAAGGTAAAGACAAATCAGCGTGAGCATCAATGAAATGCCTGAGCTTCCCACCTGCACTGTAGAATATCAGGTAGGACAAAGAACATCTGAAGCGTTGATCTAAACCTCCCGCTTCATCTGCTCTCTCCTTCAGCGACGTCCAGAATCTCGGGGTGAACCTGCTGGGACACCAGAGGAAGATCGTCAGTGCGGCCCAGCAGCTCAGAGCCTATCTGACGCAGGGGCAGGTGGAGGTGTGAAATCCGCCTGCAGAACAACCTGTGCCATGGATCTCTGTGGTTTTCACATTCCTCTGCTTGTTGTGTCCGGTTTCATTCATTTTCATGGAGCACTTTTTAAACCAAAACAAAAAAGAGAATCAGCTTCTGTTTGAAGAAGAGCATTGAGTGCCACTCCGCGTGCTCTTCCACACTTCAACCGACACGACAACCAGAAGGCGTGAAAAAGACGATCGGACTTCCTGCCAGTCACTCACGACAAATAACAGAGGAGAGATGCACTATGGGAGCTGCAGTCCAGGTCAAAGTGAGGTTAGGGAGTTGCTGAGGAGAAGAAGGACTTTAAAGATTCCTCAATGTTTTTCCACTAAATTTCACTTTGTTGTTGTCTGCTTTCTTCTCTCCTCACCCATCTGCAATCCTACCTCTCACCTTCTCTTCCACTACTGTCCCTCCATGAAACTTTTCAATTCCCCACCCCCATTGAGTACAAAAAAATACATAAAAATGATTTTGTTAACATTCTTCTGGAGATCTCTCCACACAAAGAATTGCGTGAAGACAATCAAAGCCTTTTTCTATTTTTTTTAGTTGTTTGTAAAGTTGTATCACTTCCTCTCTACTTAAAACGCCAAATGCTTAAAAAAAAAAAAAAAAAGGAAATGGTGTACTACCTAGCAGCCCACGGTTTGCCTCATAAGGCATTAGCTTTCAGAAAAATGTACAGTTTGATCAATTGTTTCAACAAAATGCTGTAAACCACCCGTCCAAGATAATCAGTGCTCCAAGCCCTGAGGTTAGATATGAACCACTGCCATGAAATGTTTAAAACAAAAATGAGAAAAAAAACACCCTGTAAGCCATGTTTTCCCCTCTATAAAAGACATATCCAGGGTTTGAGAGCAGCCCAGTTGGTACAACTCACTCTCACTCTCGTGTCTCTCAGCGACAACAGAGCTCATGTACTGTAAAACTACAAACTTCACCTCAGCTGCAAACACAAACGTCCATCTGCGACGAAGATGGAACCGAACAAGCACCCACCTTTTATGTGTACATTTCACACTTCACCTCTTTTTTTTGTTTGATTGCTAGAGTAAAGACACTGAGTCATTGAAGCGTTGTGAATGTGTGAAATGGGAAAGACGGACAAAATCGGATCTGATTTACACTTGAAGGAAGAAGGCGAAATGCTTTGTAAGTATGTACCCGCGTGTCTGTGCTGTAAATGAGGCTGTTCATGTGTACATCAGGTATACGCTGTACATGACGCTGTGTGAGTGTGTGCGTGCGTGTGTGTGTGTGTCTGTGTGTTTGAGACAAGTGTGTCAGGCTACACACATTATTAGCTGTGTTTACTTGTATGAGTGTTCACCACTATTCCATAATTGTGCAAATTTGTAAAATAAATGATATGATTTTATTTAATATATCGCTATTTATTTCTTTTTTTGTCCGCTATCCACCCTAATCAGACTTAAGTGTTTTAACAGCTGCTCGAGTGTGGAAGAAAGGTGTAATTCCCGTCAGTATTTGTGGATAAATTGGTAAATGGTAAATGGACCTGCACTTATATAGCGCTTTTCTAGTCGCTTTGCGACCACTCAAAGCACTTTACACTACAGACTGACTGATTCACCCTTTCACACACACATTCATACTGGTGGCAGAGGCTACCCTAAAAGGTGCCACCATTGGGAATTCATTCACACACCAATGAACAGCAATTTGGGGTTCAGTGCTGCGACGGTCAGGGATCGAACCACCAACCCATCGGTTGGGGGCCAACCAACTCTACCAACTGAGCCACAGCCACCCCTGCATCAACTGCGTCAAAGGTGAAGAGGACCAAGAGTCCTACAGCCACGTTAGCAGCTCTGTGAGGATTCACTCAAACACTCGAGGGATGGGAATCACTAGGCTCCACGATATGATTTTATCACGATACTTAAGTCACACTACAGTATTAGTGCCATTGACAAGTAGTATTGTGATCATCGCAGTATATGATGAATTAATACCTTTCCAATCGGACATTAAATCACCAATGGAAAAGGAAAATGTTGCCATCTTTATCCAGTAAGATAAAGTTCTGTTCATCTATTTTTGTCGCTGCAAAATGACATGTTGAGCAGACAGACTGGCCATCACTGTTATAATAAGCTTTCACACATTTTCCACCTGATTTCACAGATTAAAAAAAAAAAAATAACTTAGTGACATTATCCTGGCAAAACTTTATTTTTTCATTTGTTTTATGGATGAAAAAACGAATGAAGGATTTTTTTTAACCTGGTAAAAACGTTTTCCCTCCATCTGTTTCAAATGTGGAGGAACTAACACAGTAGAGTAAAAGATAAATAAATGAGACTAAGAAAATGGAGATGTTTTTACTTCTCGCCTTCCTCTCAGGGCTTCTGTAGCAATGTATCATGGAGATCCACCCAATACCTGTTGAGACATTTCACATAAAACCAAAAATGCCAACCTCATGGTGGCGCTACAGGAAAGGTCAGTGGACAACCAAAGTAAATAGGCCAGACAGACTTTTTTCACCATAGACATTTTGAAGGTAAAGCACAGATGAAAGTGATGACCTTAACGATGGCTCAGTGTCAGTAAGCTTCTCCAGTGAGCCAGCAGGCAGAGTTACTATTATTAATGTTCTTAAAACCTGTTCTGTTTCTACTGTGACAAAATATCTGCTGTGAAAAAGGTCTGTCCTCTGGGGACCAACAGCAACCATCCAATGATTGTTGAGATATTTCAGTCCGTACCAAAGTGGCAAGCTACTCTTATATGCAACAAAGGATTAATATATATATATATATCAGTGGTGAAAGAAGTATTCAAATCCCTTACTTTTTCACTTTTTACTTACTAAGTAATTATACCACACTGTGAAATTACTCCTTTACAAGTCCTGCATTCAAAACCTACTGAAGTACAAAAGTATCAGCATGAAAATGTATTTTAAGTATCAAAGGTAAAAGTACTTGTTATACAGAATGGGCCCACTCAAGATTGTTTGAGTATATTATTTGTATTGATGCATTAATGAAAGCAGTGTTTTAATTTTCTCAAGGCAGGGCTCATTGTCATAATAGTCATAATACTTTAAAATTAATCATGTTTCAACCTTGACCTGAAAAGTAACTAAAGCTGGCAGCAAAATGTAATGGAGTAAAAAGTTCTACTTAAAGTTCTTACTTAGTACTTAAAATGTAGTGAAGTAGAAGTATAAAGTTACATAAAATGGAAATACTCAAGTAAAGTAAAAAATGTAGTTTAGTACAGTACTTGAGTAAATGTACTAAATTACATTCCATCACTGCTCTTTATGCTTTTGTATTGAACACATTGAGGAAACACATAGGTTAATGAGGCCCATTTATCACTTTTAATGTCATCATTCAAAATAGTTATTTTAGCAGTAAGCAGATTGGTGGATTATCAGAAGAATGAGACATTGTTTCAGGAAAATCAGTGGTAAAAAGAACAATATTTTTTATTTATTTTGCTCATCTAAAAGGTTACAAAGTGAAAAATATGAGATAAAATTAAACATTTTATTTATTTATCAACACAACCTGCATTTCTATGTTCAACACTTAATAAAGGACAACATACAGTAGAGTTGGAGCATTTACAAATGAGCATTTCTTAATAATTAATATATCTATCTTGGCTTAATGGCTTGCATTTTAATAGACAACAAATGAGGAGATCATGGTTCATAAACATTCTGTAATGTTTAATAAACAGGTTAATGTGGTTAAAACCATAAATTGATGCAGTGTCATCTAATTCTGCTTACATGTCTTTTTATGCCAACCAATTCTCTATGTGGAAGCACAGCACCTCAGAAATATATGAACTTTTACAACAGATTCAGCTTTAACCCTCTAGAGTCCATGAAAGCACCGGCACATGACTTCTTCATGATGTGAAGACATAAAAATGAAGCAACATTGAGTCTCTCCATCAGCTTCCCTCTAAAGTTCTGGCTTGAAACTCCATACCAGATTTTTTTTGATGATATTCAGCCGAGTAAAACCAGAGATAATGTCAAATATATTTAGTATAAAATATAGAACTAGAGATTATCCTCATTTTACCTGTTATATGTAATATTTGGAACCTGTATTATATATATATATCATATTTGCAACATTTAAAATTCTGTGTTTTGAAATATAATTTTCAAGATCAGATTTTATGTTTTCCTTTGTTTCTTTTGGGTTCAACATTGTTATAAAGTAAGTCAAAGTTAAAAATATAGGTGAGGTAACGCTGATAAAACTGATGCTAACATGGCATGGTAAAGATTTTTTAACATATTTTTTAAAGGAAAGCTACTAGACTAATAGAAATGTATTCACCTTGATGTGCTGATATCACCTTCAGCGTGTTACAGAGTGAACTCCACGTACTTCAGGTTCCACAGATCAGCAGGTTTAAGTTAAATCTGAGTCTGGGATCTGCTGGGATCAGCAGCGGGACATGTGGGAAACCAGTGTCTGGACTGCTGCTGATATCACAGCAGATCTGGACTGATAGCAAGACCGCTTACGTATTATTCTGCCAGTCTGATCCCGCAGGCACAGTGTCATAGTTTACTGCATCAGGCTGCAGTGTATTAACTCAATGTCACACTGCTGGGTCATTTTTACAAAGGAGCAACTGTATTTAATATTTCACTCCAGGGAATTAAGTTTCCAAACACAGAAAATATCCAATGACTGAAAGCAACTAAGAACATCTTCTAATAGTAATGCTGGGGTACTTTTTTTGTGCAAAGATAACATGTTGAAATATTACATATAACACTTGCAGATTTTTATTTCACTTTTTTGGACGATTACAGACTAAAGCAAGAACTAAGTACATTTACTCAAGTGCTGTAATAAAAACAGCTTTGAGGCACTCATACTTTACTTGAGTTTTAACATTTAATGCATTTTATGAGGCAAATATAATAATAATAATAATAATAATAATACATTATTGTCTCAGCCTGAGCTACTTTGCAGATTGAGATTATTAATACAAAGTATAAATCAACTAATAACATATGACATATTATATTGGATGAGGCTACCCTGCATTATATAAAGTAATAAAAATTAGCTCCTTAAAGTGATGAACATGTCAACACATCAATAATTATATTCCAGTAATATCATAAATATTATTCTACATAACGAGAATTTTTACTTGCATCTTTACCCTGTTGTATTACTACTTTTACTTAAATAAAGATCTGAATATTTATTTCACCACTTACAATTTATTATATGGAGAAATATAAGAGTTATTTATAAGATGTGGAATTTTCCATTCAATATTACTGTGTATCAGAAGAAAAAATACATTTTAAAATTATTTTGTTCTACAATTTCAGTAATTTAACCTTGATATAAATGCGTCGAAGGATAAACATTAAGAGTATTATACACTTAAAGGTGTATTAGAAAAACAACTAAAGTTATAAAAGTGCTATATAAATCTTATCAATCATTACTATTATTATTATAAATGAACAATCCACGTTGAACCTCTTGAACCTATGATGTGTGCTGCTTTTGTTTTGAAATAATAACTGAGCTGTATTGTGTTAAGTCACTCTGAATAAGAGCACCTGTTCGCCGTCATAAACGTCCCCGAGCCGTCTGTAATAATTGTTTTCTGTGGTGTCCCGACTCAAATTAACAAAGTGTTGTGAAAGAAACAGTAGACACACAAACCACAAAATCATGTTTTTATGGTGTTATTGTCTCTCTATAAAGACATTAACAGAGTGGAAACCACCGGTCTTTATGACACGACTTAAAGATGGTGCTCTCCGTCCGGTAAACAGCTATTATCTCCACAATACTAAATGATGACCACGTCGGCAGCCATCATCAGGGCCTCCTATAGAGTCTCCCTAAACCTGGTTCATCCTGTGGCTGACCGGCCTGTTAGTCATGACCTATAAATGGTGCAGCAAAACACCTTCGACAAGACATCTGAGATAACCAGAGGGGTTTTAAAACTTTACTGATTCAGCAGTTTACAAATAATTCACATGTCGAAGTGGTAATCTGTGATTCAGGTTCAATCAGTTGCTTTTTTTTTTGCCAGGAATAAAAGATTATCATTTCACAAAACAGAATTCAACATGAGCTTTGTTTTCAGCCTTGAGAGGAAAAGTGACATGATGTTTCCAGCCTCCAAATGCTCATTATGGTCTTTGTAATGTGGCAATTACTGTGTTTGTGATCAAGCCTGTTGACACATCAATGGTGCTCAACATGTTAAATCATTGTGAATGAAAACTAGCTTTTCTGTGCGTGTTTGTTCACAATGCAGAGTGTTTGGAAATATCACACATCATGTCTGTATTCACTCCAAATGATCCCAGTTTCACCTGGAGAAATCTGCCCTCTAACAGAAGTCATGCAGCTAGGATAAAATCATGCTTTAATATCAGGTTTGAATTACAAACCCGGGTTCAGACATACAAGCTTGCAATTTCCAAACAGGTTTCCTTTAACGGTTCACTAGAAACAATGTGTTGGCTGTCATGATGTTGCAGAATTTTTATGGTGGCCCTGCAGGTTTTGGTGGTAGTTGGTGGAATGCAGACAGGCCAGGGAAACATACTGGGATTAGGGACTGGACCATTGTACACTTCACTTTTAAGGTGACAGAATACAGACAATAATTTCAGATCAGCATGATAAAGGAGTTCACGGTCCAACTGTAACTTTCCCTGTGGGATTTGTGACCTGCGGTGAAAGTGTACCTGCTCATTACCGCGTCACTCTCGCTGTCTTACCTGCCGCTGCTCACTCATCCTGCCTCTCCGCCCATTCATCCTCAGGCATGTCTCCTCCCCTCGTGGCCGGGGTCATATATAATGGTGATGCCACAGGGATTTCACTTCTCCTCAGGGACATTTCACAGGTGTAGTTTCAAACTTTGACAGAGTGTTATGAGTGAGGATCACCAGAAGTTGAGGAGCGGCGGTTTTATTGTTTAAGGGTAAGATTTACACACTTTCTTGTCCTTTTTAGATTACATTACATTACATTACATGTCATTTAGCAAACGCTTTTGTCCAAAGCGACTTACAATAAGTGCATTCAACCTGAAGGTACTAGACACAGGAATCAAGTAAGTGATGTATTTTTTGTGGATTTTACTTTGAAAAAGGTACAGCAAAATAAAACTCAACACCTAAATGACACCTGTCTGATTCTATTGGTTTATTTTGTTATTTACTGCTTGTCTTTTATCTTTCATGTCTCTTCCAGTCGAACAACAGGTGCCAATGTCTCCATCTCTGGCCAGATCTGCTCCGAGTGAGCTCAACCATTGGTGGAGCCAGCTGAGGTTTCGCCTTCAAAACAAGAAAGGATGGAACGAGATGTTGGATGAGACGTTTCTGCTTCACACCAAATAGTAAGAAATTCTTATTAGATTCAATTTTACACTGCTTCCAGTCATAAATTAGATTAAATCTTAATGAATCACATGCTGGTGTAAAGCATAAAAATAATAATGTCCTTTTTCTTCTTTTCTCCTCAGCATTAATGACATTCCTCTCTTCTATGCGGCTAAAAAGAACAGTGTCGGTTGTATTAAGAAACTGCTGAGTTGTGCATCCACTAATATCTTTGAGAGAGGTAAGGCCCTTTCTTGTGAACTGTGAATTTTGTTATTTCACGGTAGTGCCGTTATAATGTGTGAAAAAAATTAAAAAACGTATAATCCTGACACTCAGGAGCTCTCGGTGAGACGGCGCTTCATGTTGCTGTGATGGCCGATAACCTGGAGGCCGCTGTGGCTCTGATGGACGGAGCTCCTGAACTCATCAACGAGCCCATGACTTCTGAGCTCTTCCAAGGTTCACACACACACACACACACACACACACACACACAGCATGCGGCTTAAATTTTATTCTCTGTGTTCACAGGTTAATGTTTCAATTTTATGTGCAGCAATGAAGAAGATTAAAAAAAAATTAGATGTGAGAGACAAAGAGGAAGCGTTTTGAGCTACATCATTTATCAGTCTCTTAAAATCTCTATTAGCTTCAAATATGGACGTATTGCTCAGTTTTGTTTCATCAAACCAGAAAGTGCCATTTTAAACTTAAGCAACATTTGATGTGAATAGTTAAGCATTTAAGATTTAAGATTATCTGTAAAATGTAGGTTTGCCTCAAAAATCTATTTGTATTTATTACAATTTTAAAGGAGTCAAATATGATAACTGTTCACAGCCCGTAATTCAACTGATTAGAAAATGTGAGGTGTTTGGGTGTGAATGACAAAGTTGCAACAACAAACCTGCCCACAGAGTAGCTTTTACTCAACTTTTACTCCAGTCAAACCACTTTCTCACTTAATTAAAAGCTGCATCCTCCATTTTAGGAGATTACATTGGTGCACACATGTTGTTTGGACAGCCAGTGATGGAAAGTAACTAGCATATATACATATATAAATAGTATATATAAAGTATATTTGCTCAAGTACTATATTTAACCTTAAAATGTTTGCATGTTTTAGATCCCTCCCTGCTCTGACAGCTGGTTTAAATGATCAGTTTATCAATCAGCTTCAGGGGTTCGTAACGAGTTGATCATTTGGATCCGCTGTGATTGAGCGCAGAGAGTTTTTAAATCATGCACGACAAGTGGTGCTCCAGGAGGGGTTTAGGAAACATTGCTCAACAAAACAAAAAAAACACCTGCCAAAGAAATTGTATATTAATATTATGTTCAACTCCAACTATTCATAATTTGCCACTGAAATAATGTGAAAAATCAAATTGGGATAATTGTGAAAAATCATTTTTGCCGACCTATATCAGTGATTAGCAACGATTCATTTTGATGCATTGTGTCAAACACTGCAGTGCTCCTTAATCCAGCAGCAATACCTTTAGTGGAAACCAGTAAAATAGCATGGAGTTGCATGATGTTATTCTTTAATTGTGGTTTTAGACCTAATATAGGAGCTGAGGCTGAACTTGCCATATGCCATATGCATTCACATATTCAATGTGTTCAAAAAAATAAAAAATGTGCCTTGTAATATACAAATTTGAATTACTTTATTGCTATTTTATGCTACTTTATACTTTTACTCCAATTCATTTCCAAGGAAAATACTGTACTGTATACTATACTGAATTTATCGGACAGCTAATGTTACTTTAGTGTAGTATAGTATTGCTATGTTTACTTGAGTTAATCATTTTAATGCTTCTTCCACCACTAGTTACAGATAACTTAGAAAAAAGACTTGAGAGATGAAACTAGAAACAGTTCATTAACAGTGGGTTGATGCTCTCCCTGCTCTGTCTCAGGTGTAACTCCTCTCCACATCGCCGTGGTGAACCAGAACATAAACCTGGTTCATCATCTGATCAGTCGCGGGGGTGACGTGGCCACGCCTCGAGTCACCGGTCTGTACTTCAGGAAGAGGATCGGAGGACTCATATATTATGGTGAGGAGGTATAGTGGGGCGGCTGCAGCCACAATGAACCCCAAGTTGTTCCTCATGAATGTGTCAGAAAAAATGCAAAAAGTGACACAAAACAGATGTTTTGAAAACATACATTCAAGGAAAAATTAGACTATCCTTGTTTTCTTGATTAAATTTGTTCATTTTCATACCTGGTACAACTAAATGTACAATTGTTTGGACAAATATAATGTTAAAAACAAAAATAGCTCATAAGAGTTTAATTTAAGAGCTGATATCTAGACATTTTCCATGGTTTTCTTGATGATGATTTTGGTTATTATCAAGAAAACCATGGAAAATGTCACTATTTTTGTTGTTATTATTATATTTGTCCAAAGAAATGCACCTTTAGTTGTACCAGGCATTAAAATGAACAATAAATTGAAGAAAGCAAGGGTGGTCTAATAATTTTTTCCATGACTGTACATTTGTTCAACAGGTGAGCACATCCTGTCTTTTGCCGCGTGTGCTGGGAACGAGGACATTATCTCTATGGTGATTGATGCAGGTGCCAGCACCAGGGTGCAGGATTACAGAGGTATGAAACATATCCTCCGGGCTTATTTTGCATCTGTCTGACATTTTGAATATTAATGGTCTTCTTTTCTTGCCTGCACACTCTTTTGTTTCCTATTTAGGCAACACAGTGCTTCACATTTTGGTTCTGCAGCCCAACAAGACGATAGCGTGCCAGGCCATTGACCTCATTATGGCACGTGATGTGGAGCTGGACCAGTCAGTGCCACTTGACATGGTGCCCAACTACAGAGGCCTTACACCTTTTAAACTGGCTGCCAAAGAGGGAAACATTGTGGTGAGTGAAGCCGGCGGGGAGGTCGGGGGCTCACAGGGTGAAAGCCAAACATGAAAGGTGGAGCAGATTATTCCACTAATCCCGTCCTCACTGCTGTTCTTCCCTCTGTCTCTCTCAGGCGTTTCAGCACCTGGTTAACAAAAGACGTGTAGTCCAGTGGAGTCTGGGCCCGCTGACCTCTAACCTGTACGACCTGACGGAGATCGATTCATGGGCAGACAACATGTCAGTGATGGAGCTCATCGTGGCCAGTCACCAGAGAGAGGTACGACACAATAAACAGTATTTTTGTCAGAAATAATGATGCAAATGTTGCATACAGTAACATGAATCTGATGTGGTTTAGTACCAGTAGGTCCTGATGTGGTTTAGTACCAGTGTCAAAACCAATGTTTGACTTGTGCTTTTTATTATTTTATCTTATTTGTATTTTTATTTCCATTTCCCTGTTTTAATTGACTGTTTTTACTGTTTTCAATTGTGTCTTGTTGTTTTTAATGTTTATGTAAAGCACTTTGAATTATCTTGTGTTGAATTGTGCTATACTAATAAACGTGCCTTGCCTTGCCTATACAGTAAGAATTTAATTTTGTTTTGTCCTTCAGGCCAGAAGGGTCCTGGAGGTGACCCCTGTGAGGCAGCTGGTGAGTCTGAAGTGGAACCTGTATGGAAAACATTACTTCAGGTAAAGTTTGATGTCTGAAGTCAAATATCTGAACTGAAAACACGTCCAGTCTTGTTTAACAGCATTTTTTTCTCTCCTTCTGTTGCATCAGGCTGCTGCTCTTACTGTATCTCCTGTACATCGGGACCTTCACACTGTGTTGTTCATATCGCCCTCTGAAGGACGCTCCGGAGAACTACACAGAGTCAGAGATGGACAAAACCATCCGGGTCCAGAAATCACTCCATGTGTGTAAATATATAAATGATTGTTATGATATATACAGGAAAAAAATATTAGACCACCCTTGTTTTCCTTAATTGCCTAGTACAACTAAAGGTTGTACCAGGCATTCGTTTGGACAAATATAATGATAACAACAAAAATAGCTCATAAGAGTTTAATTTAAGAGCTGATATCTAGACATTTCCCATGGTGCTCTTGATACTGATTTTGGTTATTATCAAGAAAACCATGGAAAATGGCTAGATATCAGCTCTTAAATTAAACTCTTATGAGCTATTTTTGTTGTTATCATTATATTTGTCCAAAACAAATGTACCTTTAGTTGTACCCGACATCAAAATGAACAATCATCTAATCACTTTTTCCATGATTGTATAATACAGGATCATAAACAGTGGGAATTATAACCATATATAAATACTTAACTAAACAACTGAAGCACACTTTAGTTGAGTACTTCAATTCTATGACTCTTACTTGTAATGGAGCATTTTTCTGTGGCATTGCTACTTTTACTTAAATAAAAGATCTCAACACTTCATCCTTCACTGGACCCCAAAAGGCATTTTGCCTCTAATTACATTTGTGATAGAGAACCCGTTTATGCATAAACATGTAAAATAGTAAATAATAAATAAATAAGAAATAGTTCTTATGATAAAGATGAAGTACAACCAAAATCTAATCATGCAAACACTCTAAAACAACAACAAAAAACTCTACAAAACTGTATATTGTTCATGTGTAAATGTCAAACTCTGCACCTGAATATGGCATGAAGTCTAATAATAATGTGCTTTTAATATTAATGCATTTATATTTCCCTGCTGCAGGAGAGTTATGTGACACATGAAGACAGCCTGCGGCTGGCGGGCGAGATCATCAGCGTCCTTGGAGCTTTTGTCATCCTGTTGCTGGAGGTGAGTTTATGAAACATGCTTCATCTTCTTACATCCTGTATAAATATATATATAATATATATTCACACCCTCCTGTACTCTTCCAACAGATCCCTGATATACTGAGAGTGGGGGCAAAGAGATATTTTGGCCAGACGGCACTGGGAGGCCCGTTCCATGTTATCCTGTGAGTAGAAAACACAATTTAGCAGAATAATGATAAAACTGGTTTCTAACCTCGGGGTCACAGCCCCCAATAGAGGTCGCCCAAGCTAAACAGGCAGTTGTAAGGCCTTCTTAATATTAAGGCAACTAGAAATATAGTCTCTCTATATACAGTATGCCTATATGTTGGCATTACATTCATCAGCTCTGAGAATGCTCCTAAATGAAACGGTTACTTTTGAAGATGATTATTTTTTAAGATGTAAAAAATCTTACAGCATAAGGACTTTGGAGATCTGAACACAAGTTTTATTCACAGAGCCTTCTCTCTCTGCTAAACAGCCTCGTCCTGCATCAGAAAAGCATGCAGACAAAAACAACTAAAGAGCTAATTAGAAGAAAGGCAAAGCGTCAGGAAGAGCGAAATACTGAATTTTCCAAAACAAAAGAAGAGTATAAAGCATGTATAACTGTTAGAAAACGTTTTAGTTTCCAAAAAATGATTTCAGCTGCATTTTTCACAGGAAAATTTTACTCAAACTTCCTGCAGTTTTTGCATTTTGTATCAATATTTGTATCAATATAATCAATATTTGGATTTATTGTAAAGTTTTCACTGGTTATGTACTGTTCTTGTTATGTAATGGATTTAAAATGAATTATACATATAACATATCTCTTTGTCAGGGTGTGTCAGTTACCTCGTTGATAGAAAAGGGCTCCCTCAACCTCTTAAAACCCACTTGCCATTAGAGGAACTGTTAGGCCAGTAAATTATGTAGAATTGGTTCGTTTTAACCAGATACTGAGAGAGCAAACATTTGCAGAAGCTAGATGATGTTACCTTTCAAATAAAGCCTTATAACTGCATTTTTGCCTTTCAGTTCTTCTGTTAAAAGCTTTGGCTCAAAAATATTTCTTTGTTGAGCCAACCCTAACCCTGCCCCTTTACTTACTCCCTTTAACCTCTGTGTTGTTGTTCTGCACAGTATCAGCTACGCATGCCTGGTGGTGCTGCTGTGTGTGTTCAGAGCCTGCGAGGTGCAGGGGGAGGCGGAGGTGATGGCGGTGTGTTTAGTCCTCGGCTGGAGCAACGTCATGTTCTTCGCCCGAGGTTTTGAAATGCTCGGCCCTTATGTCATCATGATACAGAAGGTAGGACACAGACACTGCGGTGCTCGCTATAGAAGCTCATGAGTCATGTAGGAATAGCAGTTTGTTCTACACACACACACACACACACACACACACACAC
This sequence comes from Centropristis striata, assembly GCF_030273125.1. NCBI lineage: Eukaryota > Metazoa > Chordata > Actinopteri > Perciformes > Serranidae > Centropristis > Centropristis striata. The sequence continues at coordinate 10,692,309 of NC_081524.1, read as the reverse complement.
ACACACACACACACACACACACACATACAAACACCTGTTAATGTTTTTGAAGCAGATGTATTGAGTTGTTGTTTTGGTTTTTGCGGTCCACCTATTTGTGTTTGCAGACTGACCCGCCATGTGTCTCATTTCCCTCTAGATTATATTTGGAGACCTGACAAAGTTTATGTGGCTGAGTTTCATTGTGCTCATTGGTTTTTCCACCTGTGAGTATATTCTGGGTGACATGTACAAACAAGTATTTAACCCTCACATAGCTTGTAAGAAGAAGAAATTCATAAAATAACATGATTTAGCCTTTCTGCTCCCTCACACACGTATTTAATTATTATTTTTCCTCTCAGCCCTGTGGATGGTGTATATGACCCAGGAGCCGGAGTCCATTCCTGCGTATCGCTCCTTCCCCATCACCCTCTTCTCCCAGTTCGAGCTGAGCGTGGGCCTCATAGATCTGCCTGTGGACCACACCATCGCCACCCCTCCGATAGTCCACGTGCTGCACTGCACCTTCTCCGTCGTCTCCTACATCCTCCTGCTGAATCTTCTGATTGCAATGATGAGTGACACACACTGGAGGGTGGCCCAGGAGAGAGACGAGCTCTGGAGGACTCAGGTAACACATACATTTAAGAACTTGCACAACAAAAACGCAAACATAAATGTGTAGAAACCCCTCATCATCATGTCCCTGAGCGCCCCTGTCTTATGGATGATGTTGTACAGGTGGTAGCCACAACTCTGATGCTGGAGAGGAGGCTGCCCCGCTGCCTGTGGCCTCGGCTCGGAGTGTGTGGGCTCAACTACGGTCTGAGGGAGCGCTGGTATCTCAGGTGAGACACTATTGCAGCCACAGGAACAGAAGCATTAAAAGGGACATATTTAGGTCATTTTCGGGTTCATACTTGTAGTAAATGTTTGTATATGTATTTTGTATATTGTACGTATTTTTATTTTTTTGTTTGTTTTTGTTTTTTGTTTGTTTGTTTGTTTGTTTGTTTCGTAATTCTCTGCTTTTTTACATCATGGACATGGGACTACAGATGAAAACTAGCCTTCTGGCTAACTCTGGCTTTTTTAACCATGTATAATCATGTGTTTTAAGAAATTGCACTGTCCCCTTTTAAATAAACTAATAATAATAGTTTGGGATTCTACTAGAACATGTTTATGCACCTTAATAAGTTCAAAAAACACATTATTTTTCTATGGTGTCCTTCAGGTAAATGCCCTCTCTAGAGCCACTGTTTGGTTTTGTCCATTCTGTGCAACTGTAGAAAAATGGCGATTCAGCATGCAGGTTTGTATGCTATGTAGAAATAAAGGGCTCATTCTTGGCTAACAAAAACACAACCATTCTTAGTTTCAGGTAATTATACAATCATGAAATATTCACAGTTATGAATTTTATATTCCATTCCTGCCAATAGATTTCCCTAAAATAACCAAATACTGCGTCTGGATATTTTACATGCAGTGACATCACCTGTAAAAGCTTTTTTTAGGCTTACTATTTTTGCTCAAAATAATCATACAGAGGGAGGTTTGTCCACGGACCACAACCTAAGTAGTGTTAAATGCAGCCACAGGTTATGTTGAGCTGTGAGTAAGAAGCCCAACTCTCACTCTCACAGATCTATTATTATCACACCTCCTCCAGCCACATACAGCTTCTCACATGGTATCTCATGCGTGCTACTGAAAACCATATCATAGAGGCACTCTGGTAATTTTACATATCAGTTTACAACTCATGGGCAGTAACACTCAGCCTGTGAAAACAGCTGTATAATGTCTTGACCTGATAAGGATTTTTGGAAGGTTTTTGGAGAGTTTTGAGTTCGAAACATGTGAGTATTTGATATTTAAGACTGCATAAGACAGTGTTATCCAAACTGGAGTACCAATTGTCCTGCATGTTTTAGATCTCTCCCTGCTCCAACACAGCTGATTCAGCTTCAGGAGTTCCTAACGAGTTGATAATTGGAATCAGCTGTGTTGGAGCAGGGAGAGACACGTCACCAATTTATCTCTGAAGAGTCAAAATGAAGCTCGTGTGGGGCCAGATGTACCCAACTCTTAGCTCATGGCTAATCCAAAAATGGGTAAAAAGATACCACCTGTAATGGCAACCTGTACCTGTCACCAGCGACCATGTCCTTTGTTTTACATAACTTTAAGCTTTAAAGCTTAATATAATTAAAACGGATGACTTAAATAAATAAAAAATCACCTTCTTTGTTGTCACAAATGGGCAAATTAACTGTAGAGATCAAAAAATGCGTTTTGTACCAGGCTGTAAACATGTTTATTTCTGCTGTAAAGTTGGTCTTTTTTTTAAAGATAATTTTTTGGCATTTTACTGCTTTATTAGATAGTGACAGATAGAAAGGGGGAGACAGAGGGGAAGACATGCAGAAAAGGTAAATCAGGTCGGGTTCAAACCCGGGTCCGCCGCAGCAAGGACTCAGCCTTAATGGTACGTGCCCTACCAGTGTGAACCACCAGGATGCCCCAAGTTGGGCATTTTAACATGGAGGTCTGTGGGGGTTGACTTGGTGTTGGAGCCAACCTGAGGTGGCCATTCGAGGAACTGCAGTTTTTGGCATTTCTGGTAGTCTGCATTTTTTAACCTTGAACAACAGAAGATGCTATTTGGTTACATGGGAATATGACCCATTCTAGGGACCAAAAGACAGGATAGCTTGACTTTTGCTTCAAACTTAACCTCCTACTTTAGGAGAGCAGTACTAATTTAGAGCACCTCTTTAAACATCATGTTGATAAGTAAAATAGTAAAAAGTGAAAGTACTGAACTTGTTTTTCACTCTACCATCTTTGCAGAGTTGAAGACAGAAACGACCCAATGTTGCAAAAGATGCGCCGTTACGTCAAAGCTTTCTCCAAAGACGAAGAAAACGAAAAGGAGGGACTGGAAAAGACTGACCCAATAAAAGGGTCCATGTCAGGAACCCCCAAGCTCAGACCTAAAAACAGAGGAGGTTATAACAACAGGAGGTCTCTCACAGGGTGGCAGATGATTCGCCACAGCGCTTTGGGTTTGGAGATGGAGCCGGATGAGCTGGAGGAGGACCAGGACATTAAATTTGTTTAGGAAGAGATTCTGCCTGAGCCTGAAGAAGCCTGAAGAAGCCTGAAGAAGCCTGAAGAAGCCTCAAGAAGCCTCCTCGAGGGCGATGAACAAACTTTTGAGACGAGGATGCAACCTGCTCAATCTGTATATGTATATATATATAACGGTGCAATTGTTCCTGCAGTATTATGCTATAGAGAAGAGTGAGTTATTTTTATAGCAACATAAAAAATGTGTAACAGTAATGTTTGCTAAGATAGAATAAAGTGAAACTTAGACATTCAACTTATTATGTAGTTGCATGAACTTTTTATAAGAGAATAAAACCTTGTTGAAGCAAACAAACAAACTTACTGGCCCTCGTTTTTTAAAAAGTCAGACAGCTGTTATTTGAATCATTCAGTATATAAGAGGGAAGTTCTCTGATAAGAGCTTAAAGGCATAGATGTGACATGGTAGAATACAAATAAGGCAGCACAGTGCTACAAGAAAATATAATATATATATAATAAAATAAAACATGAAATCTGCTCTCAAAGCATCAATATAAAACTATAAACTATTACAAATACAACTATAACTAAAAAGCTTTATTTTCTTACTTGCTGGATATTATTGATTGGAGTGTAAAGTAGAAAGAGACATGATTTTAAATGTTATGGAGGAGTTGATGCAGAGTATTGTTTTGCTCATTATTCTGATGAAAAAGAGACAAAGGCTTTCAGAGATGCAGCTGACAGATGAAGTAGCTGGAGAGTTCACAGGAAGCTCTGTCCCAGTTCTTCTCAGGTGGACTCTCAGTGTCGAGTACCCCACAGTTCCCTTCTGATGTAGGGTCTGCCCAAAAACTGCAAACAAAACGGGATATTGTGGTACTCATTTTTAGATTGAATTCAAGACAAGAGACCTGTCTTTACTAAACTCAAGCTGCTTAGTTATTTGGGTGACATTTTTGGACATTTATAAATTCAGTTAACTTAACACCTTAAAGATAACGTCAGTAATAATCAATCAATATAATAAGTCAATATTCACATTTTTAGCAATGTCAATAAAAGCTGAACATTATAAACTTCACAAATGTAGAAGTGCCATTAACTCTCAGAATTCTGAGATAATTATTATTCTAAAACTTTTTTTCCAAGCCAATGCCTTATGCTTCCTTACAATACTTGAAAAATATCTATATCATGTATACACATCTAAATCTATCATTTCAATGGTCTCTGTTTAATACTTTCACCTATATATCTTATCTGCATTTTTTATGATCTAATTGTATTTTTATTTGTCCTTGTATTAATATGTTTCATTTTAATTCTTATTGGGAATCCCTTCGAGCTTCATCTCTTGTAGGAAAAGTGCTACAGAAATGAAGTTATGTATTATTATTTTTAAACATCACTGGCCCAAATATAAATGAACAACGATGAAAAAAGGGACAAGACCTCCAAAACAAACAAAAGAACAAACAACCAGACTACATGGATAAAGTGTGGTAACTACAGCTGAGCTGATTAGTTGATTCCTTAAATTATTCATCACCTCTCTTGCAGCACAGCGTTGTTGACCCAGGACCATTTGGCTCCTTTCTGTCTCAGCCCGATCCAGTATTGCATCTTCCCTTTAGTAGTCAGGAAACTCTACAAGAGAGAGCATCAATGACATTCTCAAAAAAGAAACATACAGTGCAAAATATCACTATTACAATGAAGTGCATGATTATTGTTCATGGTCAGAAGAAAGGAAATGATATTAGATCCACCTGAACTCTCTTGTTGCTAACAACAGCCAGAGCTCCTCCTCTGGAGCTGCAGTTCCTCTGGCTCTCGTCCCAGCTCAGCCTGAAGGTGGACAGGTAAAAACAGGACGTGCCAAAAGTCAGCCACCCATTAGCACACTGCCGACAGCCGAGATCTGTTTGGAGAGAGGGACCAGTGCAGTAAATACTCCAACAAGAAAAAACAAAAGGTCACTCTGTAAATATGGAATAAATTGCAGGATGGCAGATTTCCTTATTTTTCTCTATATTCAATTAGTTTTGGGTTGTAGAAAATGCATACTGTGTAAAGCTGAAGGAATGTAATGTTACTTTAAAGAGAAAGTTTTTAAAGTGGGGTTGGATGATGTGCTTATTCATGGTCAGTGTATTACCAACAGTAGATGGTGAGCGGCACGCCCCATGCCCTGTTTACCCAGGAAGGAAGTGAAGATTTTATCCATGTCCTCCTCACAGCCACCAGAATTCTTCGACAAAAACAGTAATTTTAACTTTCAGAACATGAGGGTTGCTGGTTTATCGCTGCATTGATTGCGTTTGTTGTGGGACTTTTGGTAAATTCAAACTAACCCTCAAAGCACCAAAGTAACAATAACACAAACAAACTAAGTGGCTTAGGCAATGATAGACCAGCAACTCCTGTGTTCTGCAAGGTAAAATGACTGTTTTTGTCAATTGAGTCTGGTGGCTTTAAAGAGAGCATAGCACAGCTTCATTTCCCCGTTGCAAAGGCTGTCTGATGACATGGAAAAGAGGTGAAAATATTCTAAATAAAGCACACACTTAAACTTTTTAGCTTTATAATGTCCTTTTTGCTGCTGTTTTTTTGACAAAGAGGAAACAATAAAGCTGATTAAACTGGGTTGATTCTTGGCTTAAATTAAATAAAACACTCTCAGTTCTCGAAAAACACAGCACATGAACAAACTTCCTCTGGAGCCTATAAAAAAAACTGTTTGGTCAACTGTGAAAGCAGAACTGTCACCAATAACAAGAAAGTAACATTTGGGGTTTTTCTTTTTAATGATTCTTTGACTTTTCTCACAGGCACTAGCCAGGATTACCCACTGGGCCCATCACCACCCGATAAGAACTGGAAACTAGATTTGTTTGTTGACTACCGGTCACCACTGTTGTTTTGATGATGTTAATAAATACACATAAACAACATATATATGTATGCTTAATTAATTGAATGTATAATGTAACTTAGTTTCTTTAATAACCCCTTTTCAAGTATTTTCACAGTTTTGTTAATGGATGAAGAATTTACCTCCATATGTTAGAAACTTAGTACCAAAACAAAGTGGTACGGAAATAAGGAAAATTTATTTTTATTTTATTTTATTAGCTCTAAATAAAAAAAATTGACATGCACTAAAAGCAAGAAAACATGTGTTTAACATTTGAATCATCTATTTCATAACAAGTAAAAGCAACGATAACATTATTTTTGTTTTAACCATAGACTGTAGGAAAGTAGAACAAATCGCGTTTCCGTTTCCGGTACAGATCTGACAGTGACAGTTTTTTTTTAAAATTCAAATAAACGGATTTTAAAGTGTTGAAATACGACCAATCGATACAGCGTTATTTTAATTTTAAAATCTGATAAATATTGTGATTGGTTGCTGGCTGTGTCTATCGTGATGATGCCCAGAGGTCAGAGGTCAGGTGACAGGGAGCTTTTTGGATCGCGGCGTGTGAAAACTTTTGCCGGTGCCAAACTGCTGATGGAAGCGCTGAATTTTAAACGCGGCCAGGATTAAAACTGAACTGATGAGAGAAACCCTTCCCATAAAGTAGGCATGTGTTTTCATAAGTTTTTATAGCAGCAGCGTTGGTATGCTAGCTGGCTTTGTTGTTTCATTTGTGGTCTCATTTTAACAGCGAATTCATCCAATTCAGTGCCTCATATCCAAGCTACTGTTGGTACTTGTCATTACTCGCTAGTGTTTATTTGGTCGTCATGACTTTGTGAGTGATTGAAGTCCTGTTACTGGCCCAGTTGCTCCTCCTCAAAGTAAAAAAAGAGTTCAGAGGAGAGAGTCCTTCGTGTAATGGCAAATTTATGATTTATGATATTTTGTAAAATTCTTAAGCAACTGCGGCATACAGACATGGACAAAATATTAGACCACCCCTTTTCTTCAATTTCTTGTTCATTTTAATGCCTGGTACAACTAAAGGTACATTTGTTTGGACAAATATAATGATACCAAAAATAGCTCATAAGAGTTTAATTTAAGAGCTCATATCTAGTCATTTTGCATGGTTTTCTTGATAATAACCAAAATCATTATCAAGAAAACCATGGAAAATGGCTAAATATGAGCTCTTAAATTAAACTCTTATGAGCTATTTTGTGATCATTATATTTATCCAAACAAATGTACCTTTAGGCATTAAAATGAACAAGAAATTGAAGACAAAGGTTGGTATATTAGCTATGTTTTCCATGACTGTACACTGGCAACACTGTAGGATTTCTCTCATATTATTCGCACACTATGGTCTCTAATAATTCGGCCTATTTATTTGTTATTAGCTACAGTGGGAAGTAGTCTAGTTGACAATGGTTGTTTTGTGAAGACATAAGGCTGTTGTATTTGCAAGCATGTATGATAGGTTATACAGGTTACATAGAAAATGTTATTTGGTATATCTATGCAGAGAAGTATTAATTGATCATTTTGTGTATGTGTGAGTATGAGTGCATGATGAAATTATTCTGAATCATTAAACTGTATTGGGTGAGGTGGGGAAATATCTGCATGCATCATTGAGCTAAACATTGTATGCTAACTTGATATTGTTGCCACTGGCCCAGAAGTATTGTTGCAATCAGGTGGTGTAAATCCTGTGAGATAAAAGATGTTGACCTTCAGGCTGTTATTATGGACTATAGTCAGTCTAAATCATTTGTGATAAAAGATATCTACAGGTGTTTATATTGTCGTTCAGAATGTGATCATGGACTGTAGGCTGTCAGAGTAAATCATGTGTAAAATACGGGTGTTTCCAGGCTACACTAAAGACCTAGCCTAAAAGTAAAGTTAGACTACTGAATTGCAGTGTTTGGATGTAGTCTGGGGGGCTTCCACCACACTCACGTTGGGGTTGAATGTTGGGGAAGAGAGCCTGGCACTCCTCCTGGCTGCATGTTGGAGCAAATGGAGAAGGTTTCCTCTCTGCTGGTGCAGTTTCCTCTCTCTCTGTGCAGACTGCAGAGCCAGTTTGGATTAGAAAACAAAGCACAGAGTGGGAGGAGTTGTGGGTGAAAAGAATGATGCCCGCTGGGCGCAGCAGAGATATCAAGACACACTTTATCCCGTTTTGGTCGGTTGTTATGAGCAAAAATAGAACACAAGTAAAGTGATTCTGACATATTTTTCTTATGTTTCTGCACCGCTAGTGGAATTTACAATCATCTCATAATCTGCTTCAGTGTTATAAAAATAATCCAGCCAGCAGTTTGTTTTTATATGATCCATGGCTGCAGATACTCACGTTTCGTGCTGAGGACAATGACGACCAGCAGCAGGATCAGACAGATTATAGTGAGGAATAAACACACAGCACGGTACAGACGTATGTTTCCCTCGGTCTGTTTGCCTGAGAAGGTGTTTACCTCGCTCTGTTTGCCTGAGGAGAAAGAAATCAGCTGGATGTTAGAGAGATATTTGAGAATAGGCACAAACACAAAGCACCATCAAGGCTGCGGCCTACCTTTTTCCCCCTCCAGTTCGACAGATAAATCAGAGGACAACTTTCCATTGGCTTCATCCTTTTTATCCTCGCCATAACTGCGCCAAAATTTGATATACATGGAGAAAAATGCCCTAGGATCTGTAAGGAAGCTTGTTTACCCTGTCCTGCTCCGAGCGTCTGTCCTGCTATCTTGCTGACTCACAGCTGAGTGCAGTTAGAAGACGCCCCCCCCCCCCTTCCTTTCTTGTCTTGTCGCTATAGCAACCTGACATTCACTAATTCCTAAATTATTCATGGAGCACAGTGCTCCGCTTGTCCTTGAACTCCTAAAACTTTTGGTGTGTGACGGAGTGGCAGACAACTTCTGGAGACGCTGTGCTCCAAAACAAAAGATAGGACTTGTCTCTTGAGGTCATTTGAGGTGAGTGTTTGTGTCAAACACAGTTCACAGACAGAACATACAGTCCCCACAGATATTAGGGACTTTAGATATGCGATTAAAGTGCAGGATTTTTTTCAGTAAGGAACATATAAACGGAGAACATTTAATTTCACCCAATAAAAAAAGAGAACTGTGCTGCAGTAGCTTTAGTCAAGTCAATGTGAGTTAAATTAGGCACAAAAACTACTTGGTTTGTTCCAGAAAAGACATGAGATTGTTTGGATTAAAATTTCTGCATACTGTCTTTAGGGGTGTGTTGTGTAGTTGCTCATTAGGGTATATAAATTTGAAAAAAATGTTCACCCCGGCCACATTAAAATCTGAACCGACCTACTTGAAATAGATAAATAGATAAATGTAGGAATTAGAGAAAAAGGATTACTGCAATGATTAATGAAGGCTTGTTTACTTACTGCCAGGGCTTCTGTTAATTCAAATTGTCTAAACTTTTCAGTACTAGTTAATAATTTGAGTCATTAAGAAGCAAAAGTGCCCAGAAGTCACTGTTTTCAGTTTGTCAATATGAATATTAGCAGTTTTCTTACTTTTCTAGGATGGTTAACTGAATATCTGTTGTTTGACGAAACAAACAACTTTAATAAGTCAACTCGGGCTCTTGTGGGGACCATGTTTTCAAAATTTTTTATAGAGACTTTAAAATGAATCAATAAACACTGAAAAAAAAATCAGCAGATTAATCAATAATAATAAAGAATGTTAATTGCAGCTCTGCTTACTACACATTTGGTTTGTTTTGATGCTGTGTTGCAAATATACAGTAATAGCAATTATTTAAAAATAAAAATAGCATTAAAATTGTGAATGGAGAAAGGTAATCGGGGGTGAATTGTTTTCTACATTGTGAATTTCATTTCATTCTTCTTCTGAAATGGTTAATTGTTCATACAATGCAGAACAAATACCTTTTACAACTACACATTATTAAAGCTTATTCTAAAGGTGGTTGAACTCTCTAAAGGAAAAGAAAGGATGTTGGAATGAACGATAAGCCAGATCTGCAGTCAGTCAGTAAACAAGTCTCTAGAGCCTAATTAAGAGTCAAACAATAATGGAAATTATCACTCTCATGAAGATGTTATCGCTGATTTGGTTTTAAACTGTCACACCTTTGCTACTGCTTTCTTCTTTTCCATCTGTTTCCTGAGAAATACTTAAGTCATTCTTCTGTATTGTGTTTTTTTATGTACAGTAGCATGACGATGATAATGATGAAACACATCAGAGATAGGGAAGTTGACTTTTATGCTTTTTTTTCCCTTTTTCTTCAAGTTGAAATGTAGAGTGTGGGCCATATGATGAAGCAGTGCTAAAACAAAAATGTATTATAGAAAACCTATGAAGACATTTTATTTTTTCACAAAGACAGGCAGGTGTGATTGGAGGCATGTTGACACTTGCTGTGTGAGAGCTTCAGCAGTACATTAAACAGCGGACACACATTTTATGATAAATATGTACCTGCTGTTGTTTTACCCGCAGCGCCGCTATAAAAAGCTTCTGAATAGACGTCCTCAGCTGGACTTTGTAGTTTAGAGTAGTGGTCTGGTTCTGCTTCCTCTAAAGCCACAGAGAACAGAGACACAATTAAACAGACATAAAACATGTGGAATTTACCTCTAAATATTAAATGCATTGTAAACTAAAATTTTAAATATCTTCTTTTTAATTACAAAGCAACAGAAAAAAAATTATATATAAATATTCAGCAAGACAAGTGTAACTGAGAGTACACAGAGGCTGACACATCTACACTAAATGCATAAAACTGCTCTATAAGCTAAACCGAATAACAATTAGAACATGATGAATACGTGTATGTCTCAGCTTCATTTGATTCCTTGGTCCAACTGTATTCCTAGTCTAATATGCAAACAAATCTAGTGTTTGCATCACAAATGTGATTTTTTTTTTTTTTTTTTTTTTTTTAGACCACCCCGCCCTTTAAATTTTTTTCCATTCGGTTGTATTACTTTGTCTCCATTTGTTCCCCTGTTGCCGTTACAATCACATTTTTTTTGAGTAATATTTTCATTGGGATTTTTGAATATCACACATCACAAGTACACATGTGGGAACGATTGGTAACAAAGTGATATTCAGACTCGTATACAGAATGTAAGCAGTAACATATGTTATGCAATGCTTGCACTCCAGGAAAATGAGCAAAACAACAAAGAAGAAAAAAAGCGAGATGAGAACAATCTAACAAATGATAAAACAGCACGACGACAACACAATAAAATGAATTAGAATAAGAATAAGAATAAGAATAAAAAAAAGAGAGAAAAAAGGGAGAAAAGGGGGGGGGTTAAAAGAGATCATATGTTACACATTTTTAAATATCTTAATAGTAGCTGTAGTATATTTTTGTGCCACAAAAAATGGTTCATGTTACATGTGCCAGAGGAGATTGGAGCCGGTAAGGAGGGGCCTCTCTGACCCTTTGAGGCCAGGACTATCTGGGAGACTCTGGGGACAGGTGGAGATGTTGGGATGTGAACAAAACAACTCTATAGATCAGATAGGAGAAGGGTTGGAATGTCGACCTAAATAAAATTAAAAGGTAAATTTAGTAGTGTATTTGTGCCCCTGGAAGACACGCCCATGCGTTGAGCCATAGAGAAATTTCAGAGGAGAACAGGGTGACATTGGGTACGGGACATCTTTCATTCAGCAGCCTTAATTTGACATAGTTCTCCTCCACTGTTCCTAGTGTATTTTTTGATGAGTGATAATAAAGAAAACTAAAAGGAACTTCAACTTGGTCTTCAATCCATTTTTTCTCACTCAGAAGGGTAATGAACTTACACTACATAGCACTAATGTCAGAGTTTCAATCGGAATATTTGTCATAATGGCCCATAAAGACCATTTTTGTAAATCAACTTATACAGTGCTTAACAAATTTATTAGACCACCTTTGATAAAAACGAGAAAACATAACTATTTAAGAAATCTTTAAAAAGCTTGTTTGAAAATAAAAATGTTATTGTTATTTATTTGTCAAATAGCAAACTGAATTCACCCTTTTATACCCAAATTTGAGCCAGCTCACTGGGATTCTCTGAGAAGTCAGAAATGAATCAAGCTTAACACTCAACCACTTAAACAAATTTTTCTGCTCAGGAATGCAAGAAAATAACTATAATTTGACATTTTAATCAAGAAACAATGATGCCCTTTATTATTTTTAGGTTTTTTTTGTAAAGCAGTAAATTTGAAAATTCATGCATACAAAAATTATATTTTAACATGAAAAAATATATTTTGGGTTATTATTTGGGTTAAAGAGCTTCAACATACTGCTGTATTAACCATTACAGCAACATATAAAATGATTTTGCTAATTACTAATGCTGTTAATTTAGGACAGCTGTGGAACAAACCTGTGGTCTAATAAATTTGTTAAGCACTGTCTATAATATAAGCTTGTGATTTGTTATCTTGTTATAGAGTTACTAATTTAATTAAAGTTTTAGTACCTTCAGTTTTGACCTCCAGCACCGGTTCACTTGCTCCTTCATCCTCGTCGTTTCTCTCCCCCTCTTTGCTGATCTCCTGCATCTCCATTGCGCCTCTCTTCTGTTTCTCTAACTTTCGATTTGCCGGGGAAGTCTTTCAGACCCAGCCAGTCATCTGACAATTGAGTTATGTAACGTTTTGTCATGCAGACACAAATGCAGATGAATTGTGTCAAGATGTAACTTGTTTCTTTTGTTGTTTAAAAGAACCACAAATGCTATAAGTACAAGGTGGTATGACTCATCTTATTGGTAAAGACGGAACACTTCCCCATGAAAATTTTCCTCCAGTCTTTGTGCTTCCCCTAAACCTTTTATATACTATTTATACAAGTGGCTTTCAGGAAAAGGACTTGTGTGCGCGTTTATTGTCTCAACATCCTTTTTTGTTAGCGTTACACTCTGCAATGACTAAGGTTTTTCTTGTAAATGGTACAATTCTATAATGTGAAAAGTGCAATAATAACTTTCAGAAATGAAACTGATGTAATTTTGACCAGATTGAGACATGCAAACATACAGGAATAATATAAAAAGACTGAATCACAAATTTGCATCTTTTCCATCTTTTATTTTCCACAAAAGTTTATGATATTAATTTACAAAAAAAACAGAAAAACACTATTTGCATTAAATACAGATGACTGAGAAAGATAATGAGAGATCTCGCAACATAATTTCAATAACTTCCTTTTGCCATGCATTTATTCTTTCTTTCTATTACACCCTTCCTCTTTTCACCAAATAAGGAATCAACATAACTTGAGTAAAATGCTTAATGCTCATCCCGAAATACTGATGAAGGTAAACCCTCAGCGACCCTTCTGCTTTGTGCAAAGCCGTTCTTCCACCATGTACTGTAGTTACTTATCAGAACTAATATAGAGAATAATAGTGGTGTGAAGCATTACAAACTCTTTATTCCTCAGTCTCATTCTCTCTCTGTCTCTCTCTCTTTCTGCAGTCTTTTTCTCAAGCACCGTACACACTCTCATTACTGTAGGTCATGTAGAGAAACAGGTCCTCTTCATGATGCTCCTGGAACACAACAAAGCAACAGAAAAAAATATATATATAAATATTCAGCACGACAAGTGTAATTGAGAGTACACAGAGGCTGACACACCCACACTAAATGCATAAAACTGCTCTATAAGCTAAACCGAATAACAATTAGAACATGATGAATACATGTATGTCTCAGCTTCATTTGATTCCTTGGTCCAACTGTATTCGTAGTCTATATACTGTATGTGTGTAAATGTTGATATGTTTATGTACATCTGTTTAATGGTGCCTATGTGAGTATGTGTATGAATATGTATATGCATCTAGCTGTTGTAGTTTATTTATTTTTTTGGGTTCGAAAAGAAGAATTAATAAAATGAAAAAAAAAAATGAAAATGAAAAATATGCAAACAAATTAGTGTTTGCATCACAAATGTGATTTTTTTTTTTTTTTTTTTTAAGACCACCCCACCCTTTACATTTTTTCCATACATGGTTTCACTTTCAAAATGACATGCTTCAAAATTATTTGCATTTGTTTTTTTACGTGCATTGTGTTACTGGTAGGCTGTTACTGAGAAAAGTGAAGCAACATAACTGTCTCAGCAGATCTATTAAGCATGGCTCAGCTGTGATGACATTTTGTGATGTTGTGCAAAGAGAGGAAGGGTGAAAAATGTCTGTGTGTAAACCGAAACTTTGCATTTATGTAGCTGTGAGAAGGCAAAGCCACAAATAGATTCATAAGGGGTGTATGGTGACCTGCAAATGTTGGTAAATTGTGTGTGTGTGTGTGTGTGTGTGTGTGTGTGTGTGTGTGTGTGTGTGTGTGTGTGTGTGTGTGTGTGTGTGTGTGTGTGTGTGTGTGTGTGTGTGTGTGTGTGTGTGTGTGTGTGTGTGTGTGTGTGTGTGTGTTGGGGTGGATTCTCCTGTGTCTGGATGGGTGCAGTTACCTCATATACAGCAGAGAGAGGGGAGCTGGATGGGGGAAGGGAGTTGTTGACAAAGAAGAAGAGCGCCTCCTCCGGTCTCAAAGACACACGCTGACGGATCAGGAAGCACAACTGGCCAACTAAAAAAAGGAAGGAGAGAAATGGAGCGAGATGGTCGGCGAGGGTCAGTCTCATTTCATATAAAGAGGAAGAAAACAAGCAACTGTGGGACATGACCAAATCAATGTTGAGACCGAAAACAAAACCGGTGTTTGACCAAGAAATCAGATTAAATTAGAAAGCCAAACAAAGCTACAAACTATAATTTGCACTCACACTAGCCAGAAGAGTCCTGTAACTGTCATTTTGACTTGTCATAGCAGGAAATGCACATGTGGAATCAATATTATTAACAATGACATCTAAAATGTCAAGCTTTAAAATTAAATAAGACATGTAAATCTCACTTTTTACAATATAGGCTCTTTTAGTGAGCCAGTAAGACAGTGAGCCGGCACAGATAATAACAGGAACTCCTCTAAGTGGAATGCAGTCACCATTAATGTTATTGATACACCTGTGCTTTTCCAGCTATAACATCTCATTTATACAGTCTGGGCACAAGATGTTGTGTACTAGAAGCCTCAGATAATAATAGCCAAAACGGGCGTCGTTCAAAGAGAACATTTACTCTCCAATATGCTGCAGTTTTCCAAGGAAGAATGTAGAAAAGAAGACAAACGGGAAATTATGTCAGAAATCGTGTGTTCACGTCAACAATCTCGTTTTTCGACCTATAAGGGTTTGGATGGCGTGTCCAAACCTGATCTCATATGAGTCACAGGTGCCTTGTGTAACTGCTGATATTAGCTTTAGTATAAATATATCAATATTATTTTGATCCATCATTACATAATTTATCCACCAGAGGGCACTGACTGACTTAAAAACTGTGAAATGTCCTTTTTAATTTTTATCTTGGTCATAATTACTTTTTAAAAAAAAAACTATTTAAGGGGTTCATAGCCACATCAGTGTTTTTTATGTTGCGTTTTTTGTTTTAAAAAATTACTGTTTATCAGATTTTTTAAACTTCCAAATATCAATATCATATGAGCCTCAAAAATAAATTGACCAGGCTGTAATAACCATCAATAAAACGGTCAGTGTTTGAGCTGTTCGCATTTTAATCAAGGCCACATTTTCTTTATAGTCTGCAAGGTCTGAGACGTCACATTTTTCTTTTTGCAATGTAGAGATTTGTGCTTTATTTGAGAGAAAAAAAACTGGACGTGTATTTTACCTGTTAAATCTGAGGGCACTAGATATTTCTTCTTGTCCAGTTCAGGAGCTCGTGACCTCGGGGCCCTCTCCACAATGATCTGGTAAAAAAAAAAAAGACCCGAAAGTAATCAGTCATCACTAACAGAAAAATAATGTGTTCATGTGCCAGAATGTAAAAAAACAACAAATAAAACTACACTATAAACAGTTGAAATTAGTCTTAGAATTGATAGTTCTAGTGCTTTATTTGGAGAACTGGCTTTAAATAATAGTCTAAACAACTTTGATGAAATCATGATCAAAAAAACATTCTGACCCAGTTTAATTGACTGAAGGTCACTAACAATAAATCAGTAACACACTATCCAACTGACCGGTATTTTGTCAGGATGTTTGGCCCGGACTCTCTCTCCCTCTGCTCTCCTCACCTCGAGTGGTACTGTGCGCTGGTACTGACTGCCCATCTGAAAACAACAGGAGGAAACAAACAACACAAAAAACATGAAGTCACTTACAATAGCATTATTTACCAAGCAGACAAAGGAGAGAGAGCACAGGCTGACTTCACCAACCAGTGCACTCAGTCAAAGAGTGATATTGACCGCCTGAAGAGCCCGGCATTGTTTACTGCAAGATGAGATGTAGGCCTCTTTTAATCAAGTGTTTTGTGGAGGATATGTTGTGGCTGAGTGGTATGACAATATATAGAGAGAGATATAGAGCATTTCACCTTTTTTACTACTTTTATCTAAAATGGCTTAAAAATGATTAGACAGTGATTAAAAGTGTGGGCTTTTTTGTTGATTGATTCAACTGACTTTGATTGAATCAATTAACCTTCAGTGTCAGATCTAGCATCTCTGAGTAAGACAGGATTTTAGCACCAACTGAGACTTTTATACTTTTTTAATACTCTGATAACTTATTAACAGATTAAGTCAATTTTAAGCCAAAAAAATATTGCAAAACATTTTCTGATATCAGCTTTTAAAATTAGTGGTATCCTGCTTTTCTTTGTCAGACAACTTTTTCAACTCAACTGAATATCTTTATGTTCTAGATATCCAGCTGAACAAAAATAGTCATTTTAAGACATCTCATTCAAGTATGAGAAGGTGTAATGGACATTTTCTCCACAGTGTTTACAGATAATCTAGTGGTTAATTTATCAATTGATAGATTCTCAATTAAGTTAACAGAAAATATGTGCTTTGTATTGAGTGGGTATGATGATATTGTGTTTAGTGATCCTTTAACATTCTCTAAAACACATACATTTTTAAATAATAGTTTACAGGCAATTATTCGTAGCAAAAAGGCTGCTATAATGTTGGATCTTATGGACTGCGAAAATGCAAATTCTTGAATAATGAGTGCATAAAAAGTCAACTTTTTACTCAGTTTTATGCATATGGTGGTATGTTGTTATACTGCTATTATATACTTAGTTATGTTATCAATTTTCCCAGAGTTACATGCAAAATGCAATATATCATAATATACCTATCGTTTGGTCAATGCACAACCCTAGGAAATATATATAACATTGAAATTTTAACAGGTTATAACACGTTTACAGATTTTACCCATATTTCGGATTAGAATAGAACCTTTGTAAACAGAATAACCACAGTTTTCTCTTAATATCAAGAGCCCCAAATATACCACTGTTTACAGCAGAGCTGTCTGTGGGTGGAGTAAACAGAGGTATCGTTAGGTAGAGGGTGACGCTACGACGAAAACACTCATGTACATAATGTCCCCTGCTAAATCAGCCACTACTGACAGCCAAACAAACAAGCTCGTCGTTTTTATTTTAGTGTATGGCTCGTTGTGGTCACGATGACACCAGTTTCTTGGTTCACGGTGGTTTGGGATAATCGTGAAGTGGCCACGTCACTCCTAACAGTATCAGCTGCCTCGCCTTCATCTTGAGACTGATATTGCAGTAAAAAAAGAACATTGCATACATCGTTTGGATTAACAACCTGTAAATGTATCTAGGGCTATAATAAAACATGTAGAGGGTGTTTTTTGCTAACTGTATCTGAAATCAGCTGTTTTGGGTGCTAGCTATCAACGGTAACGCTAACCGTTAGAGCTAACGGCTGGACAAGACGTTTCTGTTCACATACCTTTGAAAAATACAAAAAACAAGTTTTACTCAAAACACGACAAGTTCGGATTTACTCCACTGGTCCACTGTTGCGTCAGGGTTCTCCAAATAATGCCCCGGAGTGACGATTATTAGCTTAAAAAACAGTCATAACCTACGATAATGCGATCGATTTCAAAGATGTCGACTCTTCTGTTCTGCTGAACGAAAACAACAACAAATGCTGGAACGCCCGCCCACCACATCTGCGACCAATCAGAGACGAGTGCGTTGATTGACAGTGTAATGTATCCATTCAGAGGGAGGGAATGCCGTTTTGCAGTGTGTTCATTGGATAAACACTGCAGTCAGTCTACGCATGTTGTTGCCCAGTTTTCTCTGAGTGGGCACAAAAAACCAATGGCAGGTCGTGGAAACTGGGCCAGGCCTACAGGGTCACGCCTTTGGTCACGCCTTAGTCAGGCTACGTGTATTCTCTGTTCTGTTCTTTTTCTTCAGTAAACAGCTCGTGGCAACCGATGCCAGGAATGTAATGCACGTCGCAGTGTAAGCTCACTGTGAATGTGCAAAATTGCTGCTTTTGCACAATTTGTCACATTTATATCTATAAAGGCCCATATCAGCTTTGATGATGAAGAAATAAAAAGAAAGAAAAAAGCCATGTATACATTCAAAAGTGATTTTATTCCACCGATCTGAATTCATTGAAATGTCCTCACTGTTTGAGCTCTGTACAACTTTTAACCATCTTGTACATTTTTGCATGATTTCCGTCAGGTCTCCTACATGCAGGGGCCAACTTTTTAGTAGACATGCACCACACACACTCAACTGTTAGATTCTCTTCAATATACACAAATAATAACACATTTTCCAAACACAGCATTTCTTGGAGAAGGGTGGTTTCCCTTAAAAAAACATGTTCTCTTAAAACACCAGTCTAATGCTGCCTTACAGCACACACAATGTATGCAATGTACTGTATAAAACAGTTAATAGAGTCACAATGTCCTTAATGTCTTTCAGGCAGGCCTCAGCTGTTCAAGCATTGCTTAAGGCAATATATTGTTCCACTGAGCGAAACAACCTAACGCTACATTGCAATGCATTCTCACAGCATTTCAGTTGCTGCACTATTGTGAACAATTCAATGACAGAAATCCCCATTCGGAGCAGTGAATGTCCATAGTCCATTTTCCAGCAGTTTGAAACAGGCAACTGATCTTTCACGGGGCATCCAGGGCGTCCCTTTGTTTACTCTGAGTGTCCTAGTCAAACAGCAGCAGTGGCTGTCGTCAGTTTGAGGGCATCTGACAGGTTTCGTTGTCTTATTTTAGAGTTGGTTATGGTTTCCAAATGCGACTCGGGAATCCATCCACGATGCCGGTCGGACAGTCTGGTCCCCTCTACCCAATCTGGAAGGAAATAACAATGCAACAAAAAGTAAATCAATGCTCATTCTCTTGTAATACCAGGTTGCATATCACACTTTTCACAAGGGAATGATGGGAAGGAAAGTGTAATGCTCTTACGGTCACTGCTTTGTTGGTGCACCAAAATTATATCAGCTTTTTCCAACGACAGCTCATCAGGCTGCTGGGCAACAATAGCTCGGATACACTGCATCTGTGTGAAATCTGTACAGACACAAGAGGAGAGAAGTCAAACTTACTGTCAGAAAGATTACTATGTAATGCTCAAACAGTGAACAGGACTGTCTGGGCCTGCAAAAACTGCACTTCGCTGACATTTTCCTCACTCTCCTGTTATATTTATTTTTTATTAGTACAGTAGTGACATCATGTTATTCCCAGCACAGTTCAACCCAACTTCACCATGACTCCAAGTCTAATCATGCAGGGAAATTGATTTATTTGCAGTGATAAGTGAGACAGGGAACTAGTGTAGCCAAGTACTCCTGATTCCCAAAAAGTTGGGACATTGTCTAACACGTAAATACAACAGGAAGGGTAATTTGCTCACCTTTTGTCACATATATTAAATTGAAAACTGTACAAAGATAATATATTATATGTTCAAACTTATAAACTTTTGTTTTTGTAAATATACACTCAGACTTTGGTATACTCTGTCTTTTTTATATGTTTGTTAGTAGTTAAACAAAGAAAAAATGTCACTGATTTTGCTTTAAAAAATCCCACAATCCTATAATTCACTTTGTCTAATTTCATGTGATAATGCAGCCGTCATGAGGATGCAAAATGAGTCTCTAGTGTTCAGAATCTGAATTTACACACACATTGAGTGTGTATTACGTAGCGAATAAATGAACGAGGCAGGGATTTTAAATGCACAGCTTAACACTTTGCAACATCTAAACCAAGTCGCATACTTTACCTTGTGCAGCTGAAAAATCGATCTCAGAATGCGGCCGAGAAAGAGCGGATATCCAGCGTAGCTTATCACTCCTGAAGGAAGAAAAAGCAAATGTGGGTGTCTCTTCTGCAACTTTTTCCACTTTGTAACATGACATCTGATAAACAGAAAGGCTGTAACTAATGATTAATTTCATTATTAATTAATCTGCCAGTTATTTTCTTCTTTAATCAATTGATTGTGTGCTATAAAAAAGTCAGAAAAATGGGCAAAATGTCTAAATCACCTGGGATTTTTTCATGGAAAGTTACTTTAATGATTCATAGATTATCAGAATCGTTGGCAAACTTATTTTCTGTACATCAGCTAATCACCCTCTTTCTTCAATTTTTTGTTCATTTTAATGCCTGGTACAACTAAAGGTACATTTGTTTGGACAGATATAATGATAACAACAAAAATAGTTAAGTATTTAATTTAAGAGCTGATAAATAGCCATTTTCCATGGTTTTCTTGATAATAACCAAAATCACTATCAAGAAAACCATGGAAAATGGCTAGATATCAGCTCTTAAATTCAACTCTTATGAGTTTAACCAAAATAATAATATAATAGTAATAAGATAATAACCAAAATCTAATAATAATAAGATAATAACCAATATCATTATTAAGAAAACAATGGAAAATGTCTAGATATCAGCTCATAAATTAAACACTTATGAGCTATTTTTGTTGTTATCGTTATATTTGTCCAAACAAATGTACCTTTAGTTGTACCAGACATTAAATGAACAATTAATTGAAAAAAACAAGGTTGGTACAATCATATTTTCATGACTGTATACAGATAATCCCTGCTGTCTCAGGCTCTTACTGTGTGTCAGTCCGTAGCAGCAGGGCTCTTTGTGTCAGGTGCAGGCGGAACAGGTTCTTCTGGAGGGAGTGAAGTTTGACACGACAGTTCTCGGCACGCAGGTCTGATACAGGAGCGTGGTCTATGACTGTGAACCTTCCCCCTCTGGAAGAAGCAAAATCACAAAAGAGAAATGAGACGGAGGAAGGACAGATCGCAGGGGCGATAAAAGGCTGCAGATACCAGGAAAACAGGATGCAACAAATGGAGATTCAAACATTACATAACATGCTTCTTGACTCACTCTTTTTGTAGTGAAAGTAGCAAGTAGTCATTGAATAGGTGCAAATAAATATTCCTCTCCGTGTCCTTTAGAGAGAAATCCATCAGTTCAGTGACCGGGCCCTCCCGCACCAGCCTCCGAGACTGACTGATCAGAGGAAGAGTCTGTAACACACACACGGAAAACAGAGACAAAAGACACATTGGATTATTTTTCAGTGTAAACGTTTTTTTAGGTGTCTTTTTTTTTCAGTGGATATAGAGGTTTGACAAATAATCTTAACTCAGCTCCTTTTCTGGGGCTTTCAACCAGCTCTTTGTGTTCAGTTGTATATTTGTCATATATATGACCACCTGTTATCACATGACTTTATTATAGATCATATAGACCTCAATGTAGTTTAAAAAGTTGGTAAGTGGAACTTGAGCTAAGATCATTTTGTCACATTATTTATTTTATGTGGATTCCATAAACATATTTCTACTACTACTACTACTACTAATATTATTAATAATAATAATAATTTCAACACAAGGAAATGTTGTCATTATTGCTGGAAATGATATTTAGAATCAATGGCCTGATGCATAAGAATCACAATATTGCACAAATTTGCTAAGTAATATGTTAAAAAATTGTATTTGTCACTCAAAACTGGCAAAGCCTTCTTTTCTTAGTTTTTAATTACTGTTTTCATAAGGAGAGAGAATTCCTACTGTGCAAAAAAAATATTGTTATTAATTAATTTATTATTGATTTGTTCAATGTTCAGGAAGTCTCTCTTCTTTTCCCTAAAGACATTTGTGTGCAAGAGCACTTACAGTAAAATTACAGTTTGTGTGAGATCAGTAATTTGGACAATACGATTTAGTAGAACAATAACATGTTATGATGACATCATCACATTGTGATCCCGGTGATTTTCTCCCATCCCTCGTTACTTACCCTGCACTCAAAGTCCACCTTGGCACTGAGACACACCAGCGACTCGATGCTTTTCATTTGCGTGATGCTGTCGTTACTCTCTTGAATCAGCTGAGAGATGAATCAAAGAAAAGAGCAGATTGTCACCAGGGAGTTTAAACACATCCAGGAAACACTGTTAGATATTGCAATCCCATATTAATAAACAGTGTAAAGGAGATGTTTCTGTACCTTCTCTAGAAGTTTCATTGATTTGATGGCCTGAGTCGCCTCGGGAGTACCAGGAGTTGTTCTCTTCACAATGTTCTGCACAGAACAGCAACATAGTGTTATAATGTGATGGACAAATGTTGTGAACCATCAACCTTTGCTGCTTTATAAATTGACACACACCTGGACCAGCAGCTTAATTCTTGTGATCCTCTGAAAGGGAAGGACGAGGAAGGAACGAAGGGGAAGCCTCTGACAGACGGGACTCCTCTCCAGTTTCTCCACAATCCGCCTGAAGCCTTGATTCTCATTCCTGATGGAGAAACAGAAATTTAATGTGAAGTCACATAACAATAAATACAGACAATAGCTGGACTCAGAAGCTTGACTGAGTGTCTCACATGAGTCTCTGGTAGGTGGCGTCCTGATACGACTGGTTGGTGAGGTAGGGCACATAGACCATTTTGAAGCGCTGACAGTGGCGAGCGATGATGTCACACACGGTGAAGTTTATGATGTCTGTTTCCACCCGCTCCTCCAGCTTCGATAAGAAACTAAAACACAAAACCATAAAGAGTTACTCTAAGTGCATTTCTCCTACAGACACAACAACAGACGAATAGGGTAAAAATCTTAACTAACAGAGAGTGTTTTTAAAATATCATTTTATTATTAAATATGTGCTGATTCCCAGAACAGAAATCGGAAGCCTGGAGAAAGCCAGGTTCAAAATGATTTGTTTCATTTTGTTGAAATATTAGAATCATATATTTTTTTGTGAGGGAAATTTGGATATTTTCCAAATTAAATTCAGAATATAGATAGGAATGATGCTACTGAAGTGGAGATTTCAGCTCAGAGTTTGAGAAAAGAAACAACTAATTTGAGGAAGCAGCCTTCAAAAATATGTATTGTCAAAGGGCATAAGTTTTAACAGTTGAACAGGTAAAAGTAATAATAATAATAATAAACACCATCATAACACCTTATGAATACTTACTAAAATTTTATATTCAATTATGCAACTGAGGCATTATCTAATGCCAACTTTTTGTGAATTTAGCAGAAATCTAGAGATGCAAATATACAAAGTTTAGTAAATAAACACCTAAATGTGGTTCTTGGATGTTTTCTTTCCACTAGTCTACAAGAAAACAAAGAAGCAAAAAGCCCAAAAATGTCAAAATTGACCAATGCATGAAAAAAACCCTTTTTTCCTCTAATGTTTCTCTTTAATGTTTGTTTCATGTCAGTATATATCTAAATGTAAATGCACAACATGCTCTTAAGCCCTGTTTAACATTTCTGACCTATGACTGATGGCTCGAACATCAGCGAGCCGTGAGAAGAGCCAGTTCCTGTCCTGAGTAGTCAACAGCGCCCCCAGCTGTTTGGATTTGACAAAGTGTTCGACAACAATGTCCAAACTGCGGCAGTAGGAGGCCTCAGAGGTCACCACCTCAAATCTCACCTAGGAGGAAAAACACATGAAAAAACATCCAGTTAATTATAGCCAATAAACATAGTGTTTCAGCCCTCTAGAAGGATGTGACCGGGGAGGAAGATTTCACAATAAGTAAAACAGTTCCAGCTCAGGCACATCTGTGGTTTTATAGTTTAGAAGGAAACTCCTCCAGTACCCGGGAAACGCAACACGCTTACGCAATCACATCTTCTTGTGAGAGACACTCCTCCGCCAAAAAAAAAAAGTGGATCAGCGAAAGGGTTATTCTGTGATGTGGCAAGTCTGTATATGTCACACTGTTGCAGTTTAAGGTGTGAGGTAATAACAGGGAAGAAAATATGATTCATGTAAGTTGGGTCGATTCACAGAAATCACTGTGTCAAGAAACAATAAAGGAGTTGTTGATGTGACATGATTCTCAACAGTCAGGTCACTGTCACTTTACTGGTAAATAAACACGAGGAGGTGAATCACTAAAACTGGAACAAAGGATTTAAAGCTCTGGCAGTTACATATACAGTATAACCTGTCCTTCCTAGTTTGATCTGCTACATATTCTGCAGGGTGTACGTTTAACATTACATGTTTCTTTTTTTAATTCTATTTAATTTCTTCCTAATGTCTTCTTTAAATCTTCCTCATGTCTTGGTTGATTATAATGTGATTTTTTTTCTTTTTTCCTATTTCTTTTTTGTCTCTTCGCCTCCCCTCTATTGTACAACTTCTTTAGCTGTGATTTAGTTGCAGCCAAACAAAAAAAAAATCTGGTGTTATGCAAACATTTGAAATTATATACTTTACTGGCTCCGACCAATAAGAAAACAATGCATGTCAGAGTAATCAGATAGGTGAAATATGACTGACTGGATTTTCCTGAATTGCACTGATGCGGGAATGTTGTGGCAGCACTTCACGGAAAATGAAACAGAAACAGTGATTCTAACTGCTTAATTTTAAATTTTTAACATCAATGGAGAAATGTAGCTGCTTTATTTAGAAATTTCCACTTTAACCCAGATCAAAATCAGGTTGAAGTAAGTAAAGCTGTGGGAAAAGTGAAAGAGGATCATCTTGCATTTAATTGCTCCAAGGATTCTCCTGAATTCCACTGAGGTGGGAACGTTGTTGTTGTTTTTGGCAACTTTGGCAAAGAATGAAACATAAGCTTTTCCACCTGATATCCTACTGCGTACACCAAAACCTCTGTACATGCACCAACAGGCTCAGGGACGGCTTCATCCCACAATACTTTATCTTTGTATGCATGTATTCATTACAAATATACATGCACTACATTCCTGTGTAAAGTCAGGTCATTTATTTTTTTGCAAATACTGAACACATACAGTATCTACCACAAAATACAATATATATTATTGTATACTATATTGTACAGTATATGTGTTATATTGTATCCCTCTATTGTAATTTTAACTTGCACTATTTCACGTCCAACCTACACTCTGTGAACCTGAGTGAAGGAGCTGCAGGCAAAGTAAAAGATGATGATCATGCATTTAATTGGAGGATTTTCCTGAATTTCTGTATTTGAGGTGGGAGTGTTGCGTCAGTACTTTTCCAAAGAAGCACATGCATGATACATACAAGTTTGTGCAGCTTTTTAGGAGTATAATTCAAGCACTTTCAAGGTACCTAAACCACAGAAACGTCTCTCAAAGCCTTTATCATGACATATCATATCATTAACCACAGCAATCAATTGATATTGACACTGTTTATTTAAGCAGCTGTTCATTTAATCTTTGTATGTTGTGATCATGATTATTTAATGAGTTTGGGTTAGTCTGGTGGGGGAAAAAATCCTCAGATTATGTTGAATATCAAGCATTTTTCAAGGTTTAATATTCAAAATTGAGCATATTTCTAATCTTGAAAGCATGGCAGTTACATTTTTCCAAACTTTTAAAGACTTTGTAGGAAATCTGTGCTTAGGTTGCTTAAAGTTTTTGGCGAAATGAATAAAAATCAGGGAATCAGAAGGCACAATCATGAACTGAGGACTTTCTCCCATCAAGTACTGACTAGACTTTCACACAGTCATGGAAAAAGTGTATTTGTCCACCCTTATTTTCAATTTCTTGTTCATTTTAATGCTTGGGACAACTAAAGGTACATTTGTTTGGACAAAATAATGACAACAGCAAAAATAGCTCATAAGAGTTTAATTTAAGAGCTGATATCTAGACATTTCCATGGTTTTCTTGAAAATTATTTTAGTTATTAACAAGAAAACCATGGAAAAAGTCTAGATACCAGCTCTTAAATTAAACTCCTATGAGCTATTTTTGTTGTCATCATTATATCTGTCCAAACAATTGTACCTTCAGTTGTACCAGGCATTAAAATGGACATGAAATTGAAGAAAACAAGGGTGGTCTAATATTTTTATTCCATGACTGTATGTGCATTAAGACAATGTTTTACCTCCTGTAGTCTCCTCTCGTCCTCTGAGAGCACCTCCAGCTCGGTGCTGTTCCTGACGCCCGGCAGTTCTCGCCACAGTGTCGCCGACTGTGTGAGAGCGATGGACAGACGTGGAGAGGAAGGCCTGCCTTCGCTCCTGTGTGGCTCGGGGAGCGGTAAGCTTTTGACGCTGGTGAGGGAGCAGGTGTGGGAAAGAGAGTGGGGATGCGGGACAGGAGGAAGTGGAGGAAGAGGTCTGCGGGCGGGAGGCGGTGAGGGGGCGGGGGACGGGGTGTTGTCCTCGCACACAGAGACGACATCGGAGCGAGCCTGGCGCAGGATCTCAAAGTTCTGGGCGGCCTCGCTGTACTGCTGGTAGAGCTGGGCGGCATCTGGGAGAAAGAGAGCAGAAGAGACGAGGGGACGACAGAGGAATGAAGTTGAAGAGGAGAGGAAGCAGAGGAAAGAAGACAGATAGAGACAGGAGTCGAGTTAGCCAAGAGGAGCTGTTTGCATTTGACATTCCTTTAACACAAACTTGTCGGAATGCAAAGTCGCAGCAGCAGCTGTTTTTCTCTCAAGTTTGGAAATATGAATACTTGCAGAAACCTGTCTCTGGCTTGCACAGACTCACACACAGCACACACACACACTCCTGCCCAATTTCTCGCAACATCCATATGAATCATCGGTCAAAGGGACGTGCTGCCATTTTAGGTTGTTTAAAGCATTAATTTAAAATGGTGTGAGTCTACACATCCTTTCTGTTTGTGTATTTAATTTAAAGTCCAAGCCAACAGAGTGAGACATAAAC
The DNA here is from genome assembly GCF_030273125.1 of Centropristis striata. Taxonomy (NCBI): domain Eukaryota; kingdom Metazoa; phylum Chordata; class Actinopteri; order Perciformes; family Serranidae; genus Centropristis; species Centropristis striata. The sequence goes on along the minus strand of NC_081524.1, from coordinate 10,665,090 downwards.
AGTTAGTGTGTATTCACACACAGATGAATCACACACACACACACTGAAAGGAAATGCTCAATGGCGTCATGCTTTTCCCACCACAAACAGAGGAGATATTATCACAAGACACGTCACTGAGTTGCCTACAAAGTTTTCTTATTATCAATCATAAGATTTAATCAGAAAAAAAACGGACATGCCTGCTTTAGAATAGGTGTTAATGAAGTCATTGGTTTTCATTTGTTCGTAAGGAGTTCATAATATACCTTTAAGCTGCAGGATCTGAATGAAGCAAAAATGAAGATTTTAACAAAGATACTCACTGAAAAACCTTGAATTCCTTTTCCGTCTGTCGATTGTGTCCAAAACGTTCCTACAAAGGAGCCACAACAACAATTTATTTACAACTGTACAACGATTTTTAAAAACAGTTGACTGCTTTAAGTACAGAACATTTGCACTGAATATACAGAAATATTATACAATATACTGAGTAGTGGGGAAGTGTAACTAAGTACATTTACTCAAGTATTGAACGTGTACTTTACCTAGTATTTTTACTAGTTTACTAGTTTTTACATTTTGAGGCAGATATTGTACTTTTTACATTTAGCTGCCAGCTTTAGTTACTCTTCAGGTTGAGATTTAACATAAAAACATTTAAAATGATTACAAAGTTTTTAAATAAATCTTCATAACAGTTTATTTAACAGTTAAAATTAGCCCTATATCTACAAAGTTAAAACACTGCTTACAAAAATGCATCAATCCAATAATCTTATAATATATTTAGAATATATAAACAATCTGAGTGGGGCCATTCTGCATAATAAGTACTTTTATATTGATACTTTAAGTACATTTTGATGCTGATACTTTTGTACATTAATTTAAATTAATTTTGAATGCAGGACTTTTACTTGTAGGAGTCATTTTGCAGTGTTGTATTTGAACTTTTACTTAAGTAAGGGATCTGAAAACTTTTCCCACCATTAAAGTTTTTAATATCAAGAGCGTTCGATCACATACTTAACCTTTTAATGCCTACTTTTCCCCCCTTTTTTTCTTCTGCTAATTTGGCAAATAGGTTAAGTTTCTGAAAATGTGCTTGTTTAGCATGTGGCTAAACCACAACCTTAACTACATCCGTTCATACATGGCTCAAAAAAAGTTTGTTTCATCACGTCTTTAAGTCATATTTGTAAGACAATAACTAGGAGAAGCTTTATGCCAGAACTTTGCAAATCACTGCATGCCTTCTTCATCTTGTCAACCACACCTGAATAAAATCCCAGACCTCTATCCATGACATTACTGGAGCTGAGAGTTTTTAGTTTAGTCTTTACAAAACTATAAAATGTGTATTAAAAAAGAGAAAAAGGAGGTTTAAGTTAACTAAACAGTCATAGCATGGCACACAGGTGTGTTTTAAGAGTTCAACAAAACATTTTAACACATCATGACTTCTACTGTATTTTAATATGTGTTATGTGTGTGGCTGTTTCACTCACCTCAGCTCTACTTCTCCCCAGCTTTTACTGCGATCCTCCTCATCTGGAAGAAGAAAGTATCCATTCGACGCAATATTATACAAGAGCATATCAGTGTACTATATTCTGATTAACTGACAATGAATTTCAGGAACAGGTATGAATCAAAAATAAATATTTTGGTAATAAATAAAGTAAAGAATTGTTGATTGAGTTAGTAATCCGGTTTAGAAAATCATGACAGGAAAAAAATTAGTGTGTTTCCAAAAGTCTTTCTTCTCATGTTATGTCTCTAAACAGTCAACCGGAGCCTTTTAACTCACACTCTCTCCACCTCCACCTATCCCCGCCCACTACCTGTACTCTCCCCACAACACCGTGACGCAGTTTCCAGATTAATGCAACATAGAGGGGTCAGATCACTGCACTGATAACGTCTATTGGTAGAAAAGAAGTCTGTATCGGATCTCCAGCTCTGTGGTTGAAGTGACATTAAGAATAATAGAAGAAACTTCCAAAGAGCAGAGCAGAGGATATGACTAGAAGATTGTGTTTGATTAAAACTGTGAAAAATCAAGAAATGATGACTTCATTTAAAGGGAAAGTTCACCCCAAGTTTAAAAATACACATTTTTCCTCTTGCCTGTAGTGCCATTTATCAAAAAAGATTTATTTTGTGTGAGTTGGTGCAGAGTGTTGGAGATATCAGCCGTACAGATGTTTGCCTTCTGTTGGATATAATGAAACTATTTGGCACTTTGCTTGTGGAAAAAATTCCATTTGAAAAGCTTGCCTAGTTTCTTATAGTCCGAATATATACAAAGGAAGACATCTCTACAGCCACATCTCCAACACTCAGAAACAATCTAGACTGATAAATAACACAACAAGTAATGTATTTTAGATTTGGCTGTGACCTTTCCCTTCTAGCTTCCTCTTTGGGCAGTCTAGTCTGAAAGAAGTCACCTTGATTAGATTTCTTTTTTAAAGGCTGATTGATTAGACCAAAATTGTCTCCTGGGAGGACCATCGTCTGTCTTTACCTGTTGTAGAGAATATTCTGGTTCTGCGATCCCTTCCAACACCTTCTTCTTCTTCCACGTCTACAAGCCCTCCTTTTCTTCTTTGAGTGGTTTTACGGATCCCCCTTCTCCGAAATCGAGCCTCAGGACCCAAATCTCGGAAACTGCAGCTGCTCGTCACTGTCACCGCTCTCTTTTCTACCACCACCTCTACCTCCCCGCTATCCACCTCCGTCCCCTCTCCCCCCTCCCCTGCAGCGCCCCTGTCCTCGCGCTCCTCTCCCTGCATCTCTTCTTCACTCTCACCTGTTTCCACGTCCTGGCCCTCTCCCTCTTCCTCTCCCCCTCCCTCTTCCTCTCCCTCTTCGGGGCGACTGTGGAGGTCAGCCTCATAATTAAGAATGGGGCAGCTGCTCGGTTTGTACAGCGTGTTGCTCACAGATAAATACATCTCCAACTCCTTCTCGCTTCTTGCTTCTTTCTCCATTTCTGATAATGTGACCTCATCTCCTGTCTGCTTGCTAATCGTCACCTCTACAGCTGCTTTTTCTAAAGGAAGTTGACCGGACAGCTCAGTCTCTTTGTCCATACTGTGATCCTCCTTCCCCTCTGTGTCTAACTGTGTGTCAGCATGAGTGTATGTAGGTGTGTCACCATGCATATCTTTAAACTGGTCAGCATGCATGTCAGCTTTGCTCTGCCTCATACCTCTCAATCCCTCCACCTCCAACGGCTCTTCCTCCTCCTCTGGATCTGTGTGCTCTTCAGGCACCTCTCCAATCTCTTCCTCCTCCTCTCGTTTGTCGTTTTGGATGGCTGCGTCAGTCCGTTCGACCCCTTGTTCTACCTCTGCATTAGGTTCGTCAACAGTATTTTCCTCGGAGCGCCCCAGGATCTCCCGCACCACATTTTTGGCCCATTTAAGGTGGGGGGCTTGGGAATGGCGCTTAGGCTCCTCGGACATGCTCCATGCCCCGCTCATCCGGATCCGAATGGCCTCCACCTCCTCTGGGCTCATTGCTCCGGTGTTAATCCCTTCCAAGAGGGGTTGGATTTGTTCAAAATTCACCTGAGAGCCAACATCACCATAAGGATTACTCGGGAGTGTCTCTCCTTCCAGCGGTTCTTTATTTTTCTCTCTCCACTGTGTGAGGAGTTTCTCAGTCTGCGAGTCTCTTTTAACCGTCCCTATTTCGGCGTACGGGTTCTCCGCTTTGCTCTTCATGCCCTCTGATCTGTATCTGACGTCCACCTCAGATGTTTCTCCTGGCACATCACACTCGCTCTTCCTCTCCGTGTCTTGGTTGCTGATGATCGGCTTCTCGTCATTTCTACTTCCTGTCCCTTGCAGGTCATCATGAGGTTGCTGTGTGGCCTCATCCCTGCAGCGATGACGGCTTTCTACATCCTGGTTGTTTCTTTCCACTCCTCCCATCTGCTCAACTTGTGACTCTGACTTCTTGCCGGTTGTTGACCTCGGGAGCGTTTGCCCAATCACACAATAGACTTTAGGCCTTGGCTGCTGGCCATCTTCCTCTTCTTCTACCGCCTCCTCCTTTCCCATCACCCCTTCCCCTTTCCCCTCCTCGTCTCTCCTCACTGCACCAGGTGAGGGCTCATCACATGCACCTTCCCAGGATTCCTGGCATTCCATAAACTTTTCTTCGTCATCCTCTCTTTCTCCGCCGCTGGACGCCGTGTTAAAACTGCCCTCTTGAGACAGCATTCTGTCTCTCTCTTGCCTCCACCCTGTACCACTTCCTCCTTCGTTTTCAGAGCGGCCCGAATAATCACTCCCAAGCTCTTCCTCTCTGTCACTCTCCTCTGTGTTATCTGTCACGTTCTCACCCTCTGCATCCCTCCGCCGGCCTCCCTCTATCCCTCCATCGCTGTCAGACAAACGTCCTCTAACTTCTTCTCTCCAGACTTCACCCACCTCCTCCCCATCTACACTTACACCCTCCGTCTCCCTCTCTCTGTCCCCCCTGTCCTCATGTCTTCCTCTGCTACTGCTTTCGCCCAAATACCTCTCATCTGGTTCCTCTTTTACCCGCCGCCCCTCTCTTTCCCACTCGGCCTGTGACTCAAATCTCCTCTCGTCTTCTCCTCTCCTCATGTGTCTCTCTCTGTCTTTACTATTCTTGCCACTCTGTGGCGGTAACCACATCCTCCTCCCCTCCGTCATCTCTGCTCTGTCTCTCTCACTTCTTGGTTGACTTCTCGCAGCAGCTGGGTTCCTCTGTTCTTCTACACTCTCTTCATAGCTGTCCCTGCCTCTTCTATATCTCGTCTCACTGTCCATGTCGCTGCTCCACTCTCCGCTGCTCTGGGCTCGTGGGGGCACCCTTGGAGCCGTCTCGCTCTGGGTTCTGCCTTTTCTGTCTGTCTTATCATCCCTCCTCTGATCTGGCCCTTTTTCCTTAGTTTCCCCTTTGCCTCTCTGCTCATACTCTCTGTATCTGTCTGCCTCTCTCCTGTCTCTCACACCCTCCTTCCACCTGTCTTCCTGCCCGTCTCCTCTCCTGTCTCTGTACCTCTCACCTTCCTTCCTCTTGGATCGGTCCCCGTCTCTGTACCCCTGTCTGTCCTGCTCCCTGTGTCGCTGCCTATCTCGATCTCTCTCCCTCGTCGTTCCGCCCTCGTCCCCCTCACTTATGCTCTGTTTATATGTCAACTTCTCTTTGTCCCTCATTTTTTCCCTCCTCCGATCTCTCTCGTCACTATCGCCCTCACTCCTGGTGTCCCTCCTTCCCACTCTCCTTTTCTCCATCTCTTTCCTGTCCGGGTAGATCTCTTTGTCTTTTCTTCTGTGTGGAGAAGGCCCCCTGTCCTCCCTCTCTCTCATGTTGGGCCTCAGTGTGTCTCTTTTTCTACCTTCATCCCTCTCTCTTCTCTCCCGTGAAGCACCCCTTTCTCTTGTCCTGTCTTTAGAATCAGGCTCCAGATACCTTTCCCTCTTCCTTGATTTCTCCTCTTCTGCAGATCTTGTTCCAGTCTTTTTCCACTCTTCTTTTCCTCTGCTTCGGATCTCCTCTCTGTCCCTCTCTCTGTACCAATCCCTCTGTCTTGTCCTCTCTCTTTCTCTCTCCCAGTCCTCTGGGGCCATTCCTCTGCCTGGACGTGGGCTGCCTTTTCTCATTCTGGGAAAAGTGTCGCCTTTATTCATCCCGCTATTTACGTCTCTCATTGGCACCTTCTCCAAATTCGACAGCGGCCTCCCGTTTTTGCTTCTGTTATCATCCTGCCGTCTTTCTCTCTCCCTCCACTCTCTTTCCCCCTCTCTGGGCCGGGGTGCGGGAGCTCTGTCTCTCTCAGGGTATCTATCTCGTGGATCCGTATCTTTATATCTTGCTTTTTCCCTCATTTTCACCGTTTCCCTCTCCCTCCAGTCTTCCTCTCTTGCTCGGTCTCTGTCTCTGTCTCGCTCCGACTGGGCAGTCATTGCTGGCCTTGGACTGGGATCCCGGGAGATTTTTCCACCTGGCTGAAGCTTGCGGTCAGATGTGTTTATGTTAGGTAAAGTGTCAAAGAGGGTGCCGCTGGGCCTTTTAGTCCCCATTGTAGCATAATTTGGAGAACCTAAAAGACAGCAACAGTTCAAATCAAACATTAGGTGTCATGACAAAGCACTGAAATGAAGGCCAAATTAAAGAGAGTTCACCCCAAAATCAAAAGTAACTATTTTTCCTCTTACCTGTAGTTTTATTTATCAATCTAGATTGCTTTAGTGCAAGTTGCAGAATGTTGAAGATACCGGCCTTCTCTCTAAAATAATAGAAGTAAATGGCACTCAGCATGTGGTTCTTAAAAAAAATACATTTGAAAAACTCAACAGCAATATGCATTTTTTATGCAGTTTATTCTAAGAAACACCTAATTTCCCCAAATTTTTATAGTGTTTTATAGTGTAGGAAAGATAGTAGTTGTTATAATGCCAATTTAAGGGATTTTTTTAGCTCCTATTTTAGAATAGGTGCTCTTCCAGCACAAGAGGAACCTTGAGTGACAGAAGTGTAATTTGATTGGTCGAACACAGCCAATGCAGCACCGACAATGGTAATTTTTAAAAACCAACACCAGAAAACACGAATAATGTCTCTGAACTCAGACAAATATAGCGACAGTGAAGTCCAAACTTTACTGAGCATACTATATGCAACAGTGGAAATACAACATATTTTTGACTCGTCAACAACCAACCGGCCTTCTTCACTTTAGCATTCCTACTTGTGGTGTGAATGCAAACCGAAGAAGAGCCCTTGTAGTTCTTGGGGGAGCCCCCCAGTGGGCATTGCTTCTCGGGGAGTTCTGAAAATGTGTGGTCCGAAAATGCCAAATATCTCTTTCCAGATATCATTACTCAAGATAACCCATGTACCCTATTGTGCAAAGTTTCGTGCAGTAACTATACAAGAAAGTTAAAAAAAATTCCAACATGAGACTCCCAACGTGGTCCACAAGGAGTAACTGGGTCATGATTTCTGGGAAGAGACCTGTTGAGTTTTTCAGATACATTTTTTGGTGCTTTGAGGACCACAAGCCAAACGCCATACAGTCCCATTATATTCAAGAGAAATAAGACATCTTTCTAACTTAGATTGATAATAAGAACAACAGGTAAGAGAAAAAATAGGTATTTTTGATTTGGGGACAGCTCCTATAAGCAAAATGTAGAGATCTGCACATTTTACATACTTAATAAATGCCACAGAGTCTGAATTGTCTGATTTTTAAAAAAAATTGCTAACATATTTTACAACCTTTGAAAAAAAACAGATATGTGCAGCATTGTAGCTGTGTTTTATTCTCTTATTTAGTTCGTCTAATACACTAAATTGCAGCACTTGTACTTTGGAGCAAATAAAATATTCTACGTTAGAGTGGTTATTTAATTACTTTACAGTACAAAGTATGTCAGATAAAAGGTGACACCCTCTTACAGTTCCCTAAGAATGCAGCATAGACTTGTAAAGCACAGCATACCAAAAGAAGTCTTTGAGAAAGCAAGGGCCTGTGACACATAGGCACGGCATGTAACATGTAAACCACAAGTAGGCTGTGTTCAAACTCTGTTCAAACCAGGAGCAATTTACAGAGGAAGGGTTCATCTGAAATATATGGAGAAAAAATGAAAAAATAAAAAATAAAGCAACTCACCTGAATGCTGTATCCTGGGGAGATCTGTGGTCTCCCCTCTAAGTCCAGCTCAGCTCAGAAGCATGAGATTGCACAACACACAAGAATGCATTCCCTGTGTTCACGTTGTCATGCTGACATTACAAATGTGCTGCTTTAAAATGAATCAAAACTGCCTTTTTTCTCTCAGTTCTTCAACTCCTGTGAGAAACTTAATGTTTACGCCTGAGCTCGCCTTACTTTTCCCTCTTGCTGCCTCTCTCTCCCCACCTCCCCTCCTTTCTCAAATTCCCAAACAAGTCTCAACAGATTGACACTTATCTTTCCCCTCCTCCTTCTCTCTGTCTTGTCCTCCCAGTGGCTGCTGCCGAACAGAAGGATCTCTAATAAATCAAGCAAAAGTCCGTCCACGTCTTTCGCCCTGTTCCCTCCCCTACACTGCCGAAGTGACCGCCCGCATGGACCCCCCTCTGGCAAAATAAAGCACAAAACTCTCTCCTCTCTCCTGCCCCATTCTTCTCTCCCGAAACACAGGAAGTACACCTCTTTGGTGTCTCTGTCCTGTAGCAGCGATTGGTTGATACGGAGCAACCGGGTGTGTCTGCACAACACACACAGCCAGGTAAGGTAAGGGCTGTGATAACACAAGGGAGTGTGGGGGAAGGGAGACAGAAAGTGAAGATTGAGAGTACACTCACAGTTTGGACAAGAGCTCACTGAGGCCTATAAAAACTTCCCTGCATTCCCCCGGGAGGTAGTAAAGAGGAGAACGAAAGAGAAATACAAACTGTTTCTTATGATTCGAATAAAATACAAGATTATGCAATCACAGAGGAGGAAGCAAAGGGAGAGGCATGACCAAGGGTGATCTGAGAGAGATTTGTTTAACAATGAAGGCCTTACTGCTTTGATTGTGTGCTAAAGTGACCTGAGAATAACCACAACTCAGTCATTAACATGACCAAATAAAGACAATAAGACCTGCCTGTGATCACATTTACCTGTTCTTCTGTTTACTTGCACTACTCAGGTTTTACTTGACTTTGCTTTCACCCACTTTCTCATTCTGATTAGTGTCTGATTTCACAAATTTGTATCTCAAGCTGCAAGTTTATGAGTTATATATATATACATCTGCAACAACACAGCAGCAATAAATCCTTCCTTTATGAGATGTATTACTTGGTTCAGTTTTATTCAAGTGTTAATAACATTTTGTGGTTATTTTGTAGGTTAGACTTTGTAGTTTGTGGTGCTTTTGCATTGTATTCAGAGGTGTTTCTAAAACTTCTCAACATAACCCCATTTATAACAGTAATAAGAGCATTAGTGTTAGCAGATCAGCCCTGTGTTCCCAGTCTCTTTCTATGGTTCTTGATATTAAGTAATATTGTATGAGATAAGTAATCTTCACAGCTCACACTGCAAACGAAAGAAGCGATGTGGGCATTTCAAATGTGGTTTGAAAGGTAAAATTCTTCAACCATTGTGATAGAGATATCAATATCAAAATCAGGAAGGGAGTATATGTTTCATCACATCAAAGTTGATTTCAACATAACTTTCCAAGGAAAACATGAATTAAACAATTGTCCTTGTGAAATACATGTTTCAGAACATGAAACCCCTTGAAAGGTTACCTTAATGATTCTTATTAAAATGATATTGAGCTGGGGAACATAGATACTGTGCATAAACTGTTCTTTTAGGCAAGTAGACTGACTGTGGTTGACGTCTCATTGTTTAAAGGTTGTTTAAAGTTCAACATTTTGAGAAATCAGCTTCTCTTTCCTGTTGAGGGTTAAATGTGAAAATTGATACTGAACAGCATGTATACAGTGGGGACATAGTATTTTGTGAAAACATTGCGCCTTGAACTTTGGCCCTGTTGCTCATATGGGCAGAGGATTGTGGGTTTAGAATAGCTAGAAAAGCACAAAGAGTAATGTTTGGCATAATTACTACATTTGCGGTACTTTGTAATGGGATAAACTACATTTTTTTCTGACATACAAAGACTGTTAGTATTAGTACTGGAATACACCTACAGAGATTGAAGCCTATTCTTGCTCACATTATGCACATTTAGATATATTTTGCTTATTTCCTTTACTTATTAGGGAATTACAAACAGTGTTGTTGCACTTAATACAGTAATTGAAATGAACTGAACTGACTTATCCAGTCTTCTTCTTCCAAAGCACATATTTTAGCTTCTATGGAGGTAAAAAAAAGTTAACTATGATGACGAGCTAAGCTGTTGTAAAAATCAGTTAAATGCATTACAAACTACTATATCTTCCAGTGGTGGAAAAAGTATTCAGATCCCTTTCTTAAGTAAAAGTATCAGCATCAAAATGTACTTAAAGTATCAAAAGTAAAAGTACTCATTATGTAGAATGGACCCATTCAGATTGTTAAATATATTACAAATATATTATTGGATTATTATGATTATTGATGTAAGCAGGATTTTAATTTTCTCAAGGTAGTGCTCATTTTAATTATCTAATATATTGTTATGAGGTTTCATTTGTAAAAAAGAAAAGAAAAAAAAGTCTAATAATTTTAAATTGATCATGTTTTTATGTTAAATCCCAACCTGAAAATTAACTAAAGCTGGCAGCTAAATGCAGTGTGCAATAAATGCAATATTTGCCTCTAAAATGTAGTGAAGTAGAAGTATAAAGTTTCATAAAATGGAAATACTCAAGTAAAGTAATAACTTTACTTAAGTGTACTAAGTTACATTCCATCAATGCTCTTTATACTTTTGTATTAAACACATTGAGGAAACACACAGGTTGATGATTTATCACCTTTAATTTCATCATTTTAAATAGTTTTTTTTAGCAGTAAGCAGATTGGTTGATTATCAGAAGAATGATGCTTTGTTTCAGGAAAATCAATCAAACTTTTAATAGGTGAAAGGTTGTTTTGTGTTTACAATCGTGATGATTGGTTCAAAGGAGGAGATTGCTGTCTAGGAAAATAGAAACACTGAATATACTTGCACTGTTCTTTGTAAGGCCTAATATGAATGTACCCTGCTAAAATGTAATTAATACCAGAGCAAAATTTTAAAAAATCACATTACTGTAAATATTTCTAGTTGAGCACACTTACTTGACTTCTTAAATTGGTGATTATCATACCGATTCTGTGACAAAATACACTAAAACGAATGCAGTTTAGCTCAGTGTTCCTGCAATAAATCCCACTATCATGAAGATTACACGTTTTGTTTTTGTTAAGGAGTGGTTTAGAGAGGTATTGAATCAACTTTATGGCGCCTTTTGCAGGCTGTAGTTTAGTTTAGTGCAGCTGACATTAAGAGAAGAGAAATTAAATCACAGTGTGTAAAGACAAGGATTAAACAGTCTAATTCCAAGACTTGTTATGGTCCTTAAAGAGAGTAAAGATGAAGGAGTTAGTGTGACATCATGACCAAAAACACATTAAAATAAATACATTATCATCAATAAAATTATACACTAATAAACAAACAATATTAAAAGTACATACAGCTTATTGCTAGAATGATTACGGGACACTTCCAAGTTCAACATAAGACATAATTAGACATTTCTTTCTAAAGTTATAGAGGTTACCTCATCAGGAGCCCTGTTAAACTCTGCTGCATTATACTGAGTGATGGTGAATATTAATTCAACCTAGTTATATCTATAAGGTGAGATTGAATATGAGAAGTATCTCTCAGTATGATGCAATCAACGCCTCTGAAGGTACTGTATAGATGGATTTTGTTGCAGGACTGTTGTATTGGTAGTTTTAGCTTGGTGTTCCTAATAAACTGGCAACTTTGAGTGCATGTTGGTACACTGTTAAAAAGATGATGGCAACAGTTTCGGGGGGACCATTGGAACATTATAAGCTACATGATAAGACTAATAAAATAATACGATTTAGATATAGACTTAGATAGTTGATTCCAATGTGACTCATAGTTAAGCTTTTTTGCATTTGCATTTCACTTTTTTTTTCAATAACCTTCTTTACTTATTCGAATGGACCTGATGCATGCTATCAAAAGATGATTTAATATTTTTCCTTTTTTTAAAATAGCCTCCTGCATTAAATGAATTATCCTGATGCCTGGATGATTAAATATTTTTAGATTTTTTTTCCCCCCATTTTTTAAAAATAGTCTCCTGCACTTACATGAACAATCCTGATGCATGGTATTATAAGAGGATTAAATATTTTTAGATTTTTTCCTTTTTAAAAAAAATATATCCTCCTATATATTGTGTGTATTTACACAAATTATCTGGATTCATGTTAACAAAACATAATTAAATATTTAAAAAAATGTCACATGTCTTTTTTTAAATAGCCTCCTGCACTTAGTTGGATGATCATGTTGTTATTATGCTTTTGGTTGTTGTTTTTCAAACAGCCTCCTGTACTTACACAAATTATCCTGGTGAATGTTATTAAAAGATGATTGAACATTTTTAGACCCCCCCCCCCCCCCCCCCCCCCTTTTTTTTTTAAAATAGCCTCCTGCACTTAGTTGAATGACCCTGATGCATGTTATTAAAAGATTATTTAATATTTTTAGATTTTTATTTTTTTATAAATGGCCTCCTGAGATAGTTTTCATATGTTTACTTTTTTTTAAAATAGCCTCCTGCACTTAGTTGAATGATCCTGATGCATGCTATTATAATATTAAATATATTTAGATTTTTCTTTAAATAGCCCCCTGCACTTAGTTGAAACACCGTGATGCATGTTATTAAAATATGATTAAATATTTTTAGATAAAAAATTAAAAAAAGATTGCATTAACATGAATGATCCGGATTCATGTCATCAAAAGATAATTCAATATTTGATTTTTTTTCATAATGATCCAGATGCATGTTATACTTATGCTTGTGCTTGTTCTTTCAAATAGCCTCCTGTACTTACATGAATTATCATGATGCATGTTAATAAAAAGGTGATTAAACATTTGATTTTTTCCCCCAATTTTTAAAAATAGCCTCCTGCACTTACTCGAATGATCCTGATGCATGATATCAAAACATGATAAAATGTCTTAAAGCTATTTTTCATTTTAATGTTTTTTTAAAGCCCCATGCACTTAGTTAAATTATCTTAATTCATGTTATTAAGAGATGATTAAATATATTTAGATTTTTACTTTAAAAAAAACAAAAAACAATAGCCTCCTGTATTTACATGAATGATCCGGATGCATGATATCAATACATGATAAAATGTCTTAAAGCTATTTTTCATTTTAATGTTTTTTTAAAGTCCCATGCACTTAGTTCAATTATCTTGATGCATGTTATTAATAGATGATTAAATATTTTTAGATATATTTTTTAAAAATAACCTCCCTCATGCATTTACATGAATGATCCTGATGCATGTTATTAAAAGATGCTTACATGTCTTTATATTATTTTTTATTTTCACTTTAAAAAAAAAAAAAAAACCTTCTGCACTTAGTTGAATGATCCTGATGCATGTTATTAAAAGATGCTTAAATGTCTTTATATTATTTTTAATTTAACTTTTTTTTAAATAACCTTCTGCACTTAGTTGAATAATCTTGATGCATGTTATTAAGAGGATGATTAAATATTGTCAGTGGTTTGTGCGGCACTGACAGTCACCTGGATGTGTCCCCGGTCAGCTGATGCGGGTGTGATGCGGCTCTCGGCTGCAGCTCATTGGCCACGCATCATCTGGACAGTCACATGCGCGTTTGTGTTTGGTTTCACTTCCGCACTCCGCTGCTGTCACTAGCCTGTTAGCATCTTCCTGGATCACACCCAGCACATTTTGCTGCACAAAGCGCCTTTATTACCCTGAACAGAAAAGGCGCGCAGCTTACAGAGTTCCTGTAAAACTCCAGAGTGCGTGCACGTTTACTTTATTTTATCTGTGAAACAAAACAGCAGCTTTAACAAGTCAACCAGGAAGCGACGTTAGCGAGAGGAAGCTCACTGCATCACCAGCGGGCTGCATGTTTAAACAACTGTTAAACTGTAACTAACAAAAGGATCTCTGCGCCTCAACGCGGCTGGAGAAGTCATGAAGGTGAGTGCATGATGTGGCCAGAAGTTACACTCTCAAGTGTCTATAACTGCGCTTCCTCTGGAAAAGTTGCTGCCTCGTGTGGAGATGAACAGACATTTTGCATGCACACACTTTAAAATGTGCTTTTACAACTTCCTTTTTTCACAATCAGGCTACACGATGTTCATACAATCCCTTTCCTGTATTTATTTCTTTGAGATTGTAGCCTACGCTAAAATTAGTCATTGTTAAATAAAGTGGACGGGTAGTTTCCTCATAATTGCGGGGTTTTTTATTGTCCAGGAAGCAAATTAATGACAAAGCAAGTCACTTAGCCCTTTGATGCACAACATATATACACCTTCTAATGGACAACGTGGGTCAAAAATGACCCGCATTCATTTCCCATGTTATTTCATGCTGGCTGTGTGTTTGAAAATCTTCATAGATCATTATATCCTTTTTTCCTTTCAAACTTTATGACAAACATCGGTCTTTATTACACACATGGGTCAAAGATGACCTTGTGCATTAGAAGCATAGTGATATAAAAAGGGGGTTTATTCAATAAGTAAGTAAGTAAGAAAATTGAAAATGAGGAGGTATGATGATCAAAAACAAGTTAATTGAGGAAAAGTGAATGATGAAATTAATTTATTGCAAAGATAAAGAATATAAAAACTCAGTCAGGTCACGTTAGACCCATGTTGTGTATCAAAGGGTTAAAGTCAACAGGAGTTCTGTAATTCAAAAACCCTACAGATTAATTTAGAATGATTTAAAAAAACAAAACAGAAATAGAATAAAATTGTCTCTTTGTATATCTGTAACATTTAGATATAAAGAGCGTGTTTACTGAGAAGTTAATTGACAAATAGTTTATGGAAGAAAGAATCAGACACTTTAGTTATGACGTGAATTAAACAAAGTGGTAGAAGATTATTAGCCAGTGAATCAAGCTAATTGATGCGGTTATGAGATGATCAGCTAATGTCTCTGCTCAAGAAGCTGATTATTTATTTATTATAGTATTTCAACACCAAGGCTCAGAAGGCAGCTACACAAACAATGTTTATTATATTCATTCAAGTTTACACATTTTCTTTTTTCTTTCTGGCTCAGAAGAGCTTGCTGTGATCAAGTGCACTTGCAAATTCTATTTATTTTTAATTCATAATTTTACAAAGTTTTTTTATTAGGTTTATGTAGTTCATACATTTAAAAACATACAATTTGAAACGGGTGCACTGCAGACAGAGTGCTACTTAAGTAAACAGAGAAAATTAAGACACAAAAGTGTTAAATTAACATTCTTTAAGTTCAGCAGTTTAGAGTCTTATTCATTATGACTATTAAATTGTACTTTATCAGATGCAATGATGTATGTACATATAGGCGTGTGTTTGTGTATACGTAGTGATATAGTGACAAATCTGGTTACTTTTTCACATTGATGCAGTCTTATGAAACCATAAAAAGTGCTGCTCCTTGATTTGCAGTTTTGCTCACATCACATATGTCGAAAGGATTAGAGCTGCAAAACTATTTTTATTATAGATGTTTCCGCCTTTTAGCTTCTAAATTTATTGAATAATCAATGTATTTGTAAAATAGTGAAAAATGCCCATTTATTATTATACCCTAATGTGACATTTTGAAATAGATTGTTTTGTTCAATCAACAGCCTAAAACCTAATCAATCAATCAGTCAATCAGTTTAGTGTCATATTTGAGGGGAAAAAGGCAGCAATTTTTTTGTATTACTGATTTTTTTTTTTAAATACTTAAGTGCTTAATCTGACTGATGGGCAAAATAGTTGCCCATCAGTCTTCTGACAGTCGACTAATGAATAAATCTCCAACTCCTTCCAAAAGTCTCTAATGGTGAACATAATGTCTCACATTATATAATTTTCAAAGTTCAACAGTCATTTCGAATGAATGATAATGAAAGTGTAATATTTGAGAATTGATTTTATGTTGATCTATGGGTTTTTTTTTCCAAGTCCAAGCACCAATCATTTCTTGCTGTGACTCCTGTGCCAGGTGGTCAACTCTCCCGACGGAGGGACCCTCCTGGTGTGGACGCTGGTTGTCCTGAGTGTGAGTGGGGTGCACGCCACTGATGGCACCAAAAGCTGTAAACTGTTGTCTGAGTCTGTGTCAGAACGGAAAGTCCTCAGTCGACTAGAGGGACTCGCCCATCAGAAGTAAGAAGTGACTCAACTCTGTAGCTGCATGTTCAATCACCTGTTATCAATCAAACATCAGCACTGATTGACTGTAAACCAGCCATGACGGAGGAGCTTTGCTTGATTTTCCTTCAGATTTAGGGCTGTGCTCTCTGTTTTTACCACTGTCTTACATATTAACTATTTGCTCTCATGTGGACAGCTTCACAGCTGAGACCAAGAACGGATCAGAGGTTTACACGTATGTGTTCCAGCTGTGTGGAGACGCAGGAGGTGTTCCAGGAGCCGGGGTCATTCAGTACGACAGCAAGAAAACGGATAATAAACCAACAGTGATCGGCATGTATGATTCAACAAAGGCCATTGGAGGAAGTAAGTTTCTGCAAAATTTCCCACTTATTCTTGTAATGTCATAAGCTACAACCATTCTGGGGCTCCTTGTTTGAGTTCTTCACTAAGGCCCTCAATCATCCATGTAACCCAGAGCCATTCACCGTGTTGTTCGGGTTGGCCAATCCAGATGGTGTGAAAAGTAGTTGTGAAGCTAAGGCTATCTCCCTTTCAACATTGTTAGCCAGAAAGCTAATTTTACAGTCTTGGAAATCTGAAAGGGCTCCTACATTTGAAATGTGGTTGAGAGAGCTGGGAAATGTATTACACTTACACAAATCAGGTACATCATATCTGCTAAAGAGGATATCTTTTTTTTTTTTTTATCTGGCAATCTTTTCTCGATTTAATGTCTAAAAACTGAATTAGTGCTATTCTGTTGCTGGGTCATTTATTTTATACCTATGTTCTGTTTGTCTCATGTCAAAGACTGTAAAAAAAAAAAAAAAAAAAAAAACTGTACGGTTCTGTGTAGCTCCACCAACTATTTCTAATTTGTATATATTTTTCTGTTATGAAAACAATGAAAATAAATACACAAAAGTGTCTGCAAAATATAACAACTTGAATCTCGTGTTTTGAGACCAATTCTGAGCATAATGAGGTTAAAATGTGATAAAATTGTTTACTGCCAATTCTTGAATTATATCTGAACATTAATTTATCATTCCATCTGGTGCTTTAGTTCAGTTTTGTGTTTACGTTCTCTCTTTTAAAACTCGCAGGTGACTGGGTGTTGCTGATCTATGAAAATGGTGAAAAATACGATTTGCACTGCTCCCAGGAAAAGAGGAAAGCCATGATCATGATCTCTTGTGACAGGACAATGGCAGAGGTAAAATAAACACAGACTTTGATTTCATAAATTGAAATGCTGACTTCATAGGTGTTTAGGGCAAAAACCGCACCATGTTTAACCCATTGAACCCCGCATGGTTTCAAAGCGTATTTTCCCCCTCACATTTTACTCACTGTGCCCTCTTTTTTGTAAATAATATATATATGTCCTGTACCTCTATGGAAACAGTACAATCATGGCTAAAAGTAGGAAACATCATAAATGCCTTTTGTGCAGTATAACATAGTCTAATGTCAAAAATCATAAGTAAATAACAGATGAATTGTTAATTTATCTCATATAATTGGAAAATAAAACTATAAGTTCCATATTTTTCAGGTTTCCAAAAGTGTTACCAATATTGGGGGGAAAACAGGGGCTCCACATGCTATACATATAAAACTATTTACATTTTTACACACTCTTTTGTACTATTTTTGGTGAACTTTTAAATGAAACATGTAGAATTTTAAGCTTATATTTGATTTTCCTGACAGCAGCATCTTTCAAGAACCAGTGGAAGTTTGAAAATCAGACGATAATACTGTTTTTATAGTTTATACTTTACTAGTGCAGTGCCCATAGGAAGTATGTATTCGTATAGTGGGAGATTAAGTAGATTTTTTAATTATGGCCAAATGAGGTTGTGTGTGAAAGTGGGATGTACAATGAGGTGTAATACTCTTGCATAGTGTTAATACACAAAGTGTATATTGGGTATTAAATGGATGTACATTAAGATATAAAGAGACACAGAAATAGTTATTTTAACAAAAAGAAACTTAATTATTCAACATGGTTGCAACTCCATAAAACACTTACTTTTCATAAGATACGACCACCATCCAGCACATACACATTGAACATTGATATTCACTGGAAACTATTTGGATATTATTGGAAAATCGAACCTTGTAGCGCACTTTAAAACTCCCAAAGAGAGGTAGGTTAAATAGACTTCCAGATGAGATGAGTCAGGGTGGAAATCCAGAGTGAATTGTGTTACTGACCAGGTGTAGGCCTATCACACAATGGGGCGGAGCTACACTAAAAGGCGTCCAATCAGAAACAGTGCAATGCTGCAACACGTCCTACGTAAATAATGATATTCTGAAAAATGAATACAAAAATCTTCAAAATTGAGGATGCACACCTTCGTGCCATGCACAAGCCACATACGAAATCTGAGGTCATTCTGACTAACGGTCAGCGGATATGCCCTAGACACACACACACACACACACACACACACAGAGACACTTCTTGCTTTTAAAGATAGATGGCAAGTTTTTTTTTGTGTGTGTTTGAAGAAAACATGCCTGCAGAGGGGTTCAGAGGGTTTAAACAAAAATGCATTAAGAGGGTGGGTACATGTTGCTTCAGGTATCGGTGTGAAGATCACATAAGATCCAAGAAGGTATTTGAGTAACATAGCCACAAACTCTGCACAGCGTCATATAGTACTACGTCATAGGGTTTTACAACTGTGGGAGTTATCAGTCATTTTATTCTTTGTCTTAATGGTTACACAGGAAACTGTAGGAATACTTCATTAATGTCACAAGTAATCTACTAGAAATGTACCTTTGCAATGCAGCATATTGCAGGATGAGGGTCAACTTTTTTTGCACTAGCAGGAATCTCATTGAAATGAATGAAATGGTTCAGTTTTCACTCAGGGCTAATGTAGGTCAGTACGTGGCCTCATGTTTCCCCTTTTGTGAAATGTAGTCTTGTGCTCTGCGTTTGTGTTTTGCTTTGTATTCAGCTCAATTTCTCTCCGTCTCACTCCCAGGGCAAGATGAAGGTGGAGCTGGAGGACCGGGACAGGAACGAGGGATGTTTCTACCTTTTTGAGCTGGACTCCAGTGCAGTCTGCCCAGCTATTGAGACCCACATCAGCACTGGCTCCATCATACTCATCATGTGCGTAAAGACAGTCTGTAATAACACACATAACTCTTAACATTTAAGGATAAACAGGTGCATCTCAATAAATTAGAATATCATAGAAAAGTGTATTTATGTCAGTAATTGAATTCAAAAAGTGGAAATAACACATTATATAGATCCATTACACACAGAATGAAACATTTTAATGTCTTCATTTATTTATTTTCTTCTAATTAAAATGATTATGGCTTACATTTAATGAAGACCTAAAATTCAGTGTCTCAGCAAAAAGTTTATTACAAAAGACCAATTTTAAAAAGTATGTTTAATATGGAAATGTTGGCCTCTGAAAAGTATGTCCATCTATATGACTCAATACTTGGTTGGGGCTATTTGACTTGAACTACTGGAAATGGACTTTTCCATCATATTCTAATTTGTTGAGATGCACCTGTACAGTTATATTATGAATGATCAGTCATTAAAGGCCCTTTCTTCCCCCAGTGGTTTCTGTCTTCTGGCTGTTTATCTGATTGGAGGTTTCCTCTACCAGCGACTGATTGTTGGAGCCAAAGGCATGGACCAGTTCCCAAATTATGCTTTTTGGGTGGAGGTTGGCAATCTGACAGCGGTAAGATTAAGATTAGGATTCGCTTATTAATCCCACAACAGGGAAATTCAAACCCTGCATTGAACCCGTCCTTTAATACGCACAAGTGAACACGACATGCTACACGTGAGCCTACTGCAGTCGATGAGTAATGTCATTCATTCGTCTTGTGGCTTTCTCTGGAAATAAATGACAAATTTGCCCCCCCCCCTCTTTACAGGATGGATGTGACTTTGTGTGCCGGTCACGAAATCGTGAGGAAGCCCCGGCCTACAGGGGAGTGGCCTCCGAACCTTTAGAAGAAGAACAAGAGGAGAGAGACGACCACCTACTACCTATGTGACCTCAAAATGTCACAAATGGGAAAGAAACTTTCACTGTGTGACACAGTTTATTCTCTCACAGTTTGCAGGTTGCTGTTAGACACAAGCCTCGTTTTTCTTGTTAAATTTCGACACTTTGCGTGTATATTCCAGACTTGTGCCTGCGGCATCACTCTGATCTGTTTACTGCTGTAGAGGGTATGTTACTCATAGGGCTGACAGACCTGACTCCTCCTCCTACCCCATGCATTTTCATTCAGCGGTTCGATGTCCAACGAATGGGTGATATTTCCGTGTTTAGAAAGTGACAATAAAGACTATTCTTCCATAGAAACACAAAAAGGAAAAAAGATATGATAATGGATTTCTACCCGATTTAAACCTAATGACGTAATGCTCATCTTTTTCTGCATAGCTCATGATTCATTGTTTGAAGTTGCTGCAGGTTGCAGCAAGCTGTTTTCCCCCAGGACCTGGGCCTTATTCCAGAAGCCAGCTTTACTTTGTAAGCCTGACTCATATTCACTTGAGTCTGTTCCATAAAATAAATTGGAAAACGTCAAGCTCAGCTACTATGACGAATTATGCTGGAAAACTAGTTGAATTTGCTTTATGGAACTGGCTTCTTCGGTAAACTCACTTCATGGACCAGGGCTGTGGTGCACTGATGGTTGCAGTTTACAAAGCACACACGTGTGTTTGATTGTGTAATTTGGCTTTAATCAGTTTGTGTTTTTGTTTTCAGAGTTAGAAAAGTAATTTGAGAATGTAAATGTTTAATTTCATTTTCTGTGACTGTGCCTACGGTCTTGTTAAGAAATCACTGGGAAAAAACCATTGCTCAACTGGTTTTAATTTTACTTTTTTTTTTTTTTAACCTCTTTCCTTTCTCCCACATCATGGGGAAAAGCTTTACATCAAACCTTTTTTTTCAGTACCGTCAACAATGCAGTTAAATTAATGCGCTAAACTTACAAATTTGGTGTAAAAAAAGCAAAAAAAGCATTGAACTGAAATTGAAACTGTATTATGTCTCAAATCACTAATTTTTGCTTTTCACTGCTAATTCACAGTGTGATTGCAATTAGAAGATATTTATATATGAATTCTGCTATTCATAATTTACGATATCGATAAGGATTAGGTATATATGTAGAATATGTACTTGTATTTTCATGGAATATGTTTGCAGCAAAATACCAATATGCAGAATCACTAAACAGATAATATTGATAATAACTAATAATATTATGATGGCTGAACTCACACTAACACTCTGGTGAAGAGTCGAGTGTCTTGACCAAATATTCAGGCGGCTTCATGCCTGATGCTTTGCTTCTTTAGCAGAATAGAGCTGCAATGAAAGCACTTAATTTCCTCTTTGTATCAATATATTATTGTTGTAAAACTGTTACAGCTTTGAGGATATAAATAATGAAGTTTGTAATATTTTTAGAAATTTCAGATGCGATGCTAAAGATTAAGGCAGGAATTTGACTGTGATGGCAAAATTATGTAATTGAGTTTAAGTTGTGAATGAAGTTACTGTATTATTGTCAGTGTGAGCACTTATGTTTGTTTTTGTTTGTTTCTATCACTTGCTTTTTGTGTTTATTAGGGTGAAATTTCTTTCATTAGTTTAGAGACTCAGCTCCCGGATCATGATCTGGTGGTTGTAATGAATTGAACAACCTACACATTAATATGACACCCTGTTTGGTTTGAGGATGATTTCATTTCCCCAAATGTTTTATTTGTTTTTTGATTGCATTAAAAATAAATCATGAAAATAGTTTATGTATGCCCATTGTGGTGGTGAAATCAGTACACACCCAAGTGCACTCATCTTTGGAGATTTAATGAATGTAAAATGTTTTAATAAAAACATTTCATGCATAACTTTTTTTAAATTAATAATTTCAATGAACGATATGTTTTAGATATTTTTTGTTAATGTTGAGTTGTGTTTTGAGGTTTTTTATTTGCATTTTAAGTTGTTGCAAGAAACCTTATTGAAAGAATACATTGGGAAAGAGAAAAATAAATAATTCTAATCATAAATTATTCTCCACTTCTACAAAAAAGAATCCACAATTAAACTTGAAGCTTGAAAAAGAAAATAGGGATTTGAAAAAACACATTTAAATTGTATAATGATACTATAAAAATGTAAAGTGGCATTAACAAGTTGTCAAATGACATTTAAAAAGCAAAAAACTTAACTGAAAATGCTTTGAAAACTGAAAGCTTAAACTGTAAAGATGAAATTATTTTTTAAATATTGCATTTGCACCTTACTATTTTGCATTTACTAGTTATAATAGTTAATTGGTAGTAATAAAATAATCTTTTTAATTATATTTCCCTTTTTTTTATTTCAAAAAGGACCCCATGACATTAGACTGGTTTTAGGACATGTAGAAAAAAAACATTAACATCTTTTGTTCATCATTATTGGTCAATTTTAGTCAAATATTTACAAAATTAGGGCTCATCTCAAGAGAAAAAAATAATGAAACCTGAAAAAAAATTTCAATTGTTATAGTGAAATAATTTCTTGATGGGTATGCACAGAGTAGGTTATGTCAAGTTTTGGTCATGCTTTTGTTTTGAAAGCATTGTACATTTTTGGATGGCAGCAAAAATAATAAAAGAATCACACCCATGATCCTCAGGGGTCAAAAAGGGCCCCATGACACAAGACTGGTTTTAAGACGTGTAAAAAAAATATTAATGCGTATCCCTGGGGGTACGTGAAGGGACTCCAGGGGCTACGTGAGATTTTAAAATATACATTTAAAAAGTAGCATCCATGCAAAAATCATTATAAAAAAGTATGATTTAATAAATATTTTTGGAAAATATAAGTATAAGTCCATAAAATGAATTTAATATTCAGTAGGCTATTCAATTTCATTATCCTAAAAACCCAGAGTGCCCCCCATACCAGGATGGTTTGACCCAACCTGTCTTATGACACCTGGCATCTCCTGTCAATCACTTGAAAACTCAAAGATGGAGTCGACGTTGAAGCGTAGCAATTTTAAATGGCTATATGGTCTGATATGGTCTGTTTTTACTACATTAGTTTGAATCACTACATTTGAGTGATGAGAAATATTTGCAATAGATTTAGTCATGGATTATTAACATTTAAAATGTTTGAAATAGTTGTTGTTTTTCAAATGTTTGTTTTTGTATGTGTTTATCCGTTCCAAAGTTTAATAAATTGGACACTGATGGAACAGCGCTTTGTTTTTAACTCTCTGGAGTCTCCAAAAACACCAAAGAATGACTTCTTCATGACATCCAGACATAAAAACAAAGCAGCGTGGAGCCCTACTGTAAATTTACCTCTAAAGTTCTGGCTGTAAACCCAATGAGGCCAGTTTCAGTTTGATGATGATATATCAAGTAAAACTGGAGACAAGGTCAAATATATTTTGTATTAAATGATAGAACTGGATGTAACCCTCTTATATGTTATATCTGCAACCTTTGTTCACATTTGCAACATTTCAAATTATTTATTGAGCATGAAAGTTCTTTGAAAGTAAAAAAAGATTCAAAATCACATTTTATGCTGGACTAAAGGACTAAAAAAGACACAGAATGACCAAAAAAGACACAAAATGACCCCAAAGAAGACACACAATGACAAAAAAAGACACAAAATAACAAAAAAAGACACAAAATGACAAAAAAAAAGACGCAAAAAACTTACAACGACACAAAATGACCAAAATTGTTATGCTAAACACACAAGACACAAATAATATAGAGTCTCACTAGAATAAAAACCAGAGTTGGATGACAGGATCACACACAATCACAAGATCACATTTATGTTGGTTTTTCTTTGTTTCTTTTTTGTTCAAAATGTTGATCCAGTAAGTCACAATAAAAAAACAATTATTATTAGGTCATATAGGTGAGGTTGTGCTGAAATTTTTTTACCAACACGGCATGTAAACATTCTTTAAGTGGTGTATACAGGCAGGATGAAAAGGATTAAAAAATGGATAAAATAGCCCAAGACTCCAGAGAGTTCGGTCTTTTTTTTTTCAACCAAAAATACTTTGCCCTGGTTAGGGGGTAGCTGAAAAAGTATTTCACAGCGGGTACATCTCTGAAAAAAGGTTGAGAACCACTGCTCTACAGCAGCTATTCTCAACCTTGGGGTCGGGACCCCAATTGGGGTCGCGGGATGATTTCTGGGGGTCGCCAAATCATTTTGGAAGTCAGCTCTGTCTCCACTGTGTTAAAGTGTTCATGTGTTAATGTGTTTTAGTCTTTTTGGTCATTTAATGTCTTTTTGTCATTTTGTATCTTTTTTGGATCATTTTGTGGTCAATTTGTGTCTTTTTTGGTCAATTTGTTTCCTTTTTTGGTAATTTTGTGTCTTTTTTTAGTCATTTTGTGTTTTTTTTGGTAATTTTGTTTCTTTTTGGGGTCATTTTGTGTCTTTTTTGGTAATTTTGTGCCTTTTTTTGGTCATTTGTGTCTTTTTTGGTCATTTTGTGTCTTTTTTGGTCATTTTGTTTCCTTTTTTTGGTCATTTTGTGTCTTTTTTGGGTGATCTGAACTTAGCGTGTGAGATTCTGTTCAGTGAGCGGGGGTCGCGGACAACATGGATGTTAAATTGGGGGTCGCGACTCAAAAAGGTTGAGAACTACTGCTCTACAGTACACAGTATGAACCTAATCATATTTGATACATAGGGGGCGCTATGCGTTATTTAGTGTTGTTTTTTCAGCCGCCTGCACAGGACGACGAAGAAGAAGAAGAAGAAGAATAGAATGTGAGGGGCGGGGCGTCGTTGGAGGCAAAAACCCTGAAAAGGGATTTCGTTGTTTGCAGTAAAAACCAAGAGCGCAACATTAACTTGAGAGTGAATTTAAGTGTGAAAAGGACATACATTACGCGGAGAGGTAACACAAAAGCACGCCGAAAAACACTAACTGTTGACTTCTTGCCAGGTAGTTAGCATTCTGCCTGCAGTGAGAAGCTAGCAATGCTAGTTAGTTAGCATATCTAGCTTATGTTAAACTAACGCTGCATCTTTTCTAGTAGCACCAAACTAACCGCTTTTGCCACTTTTATTTAATATGCACTGTTTTTTCTAACCCGGTTCCTAACGTTAGTGTGTTTAAGTTATAGTGTGTCAGACTTTTTTATTTGGAGGCTCTGCTAACCAGTAAACTCCATTGTCGTTAGCAACAGCTGGCTAGCTTTTTTCTTACTTGGTGTTTTCAGCTTTCCTCCATGTTGTTCTTTCTCTCGCATTCATCTATCATGTTGACAACTGGCCTGCTAATGAAAATACCTCGGTGCTCATGATTGCCGCTATTAATTGCAATGTAATGTTGTAATAACGTCTTGCAAGCACTTAAGTAGCCATTCTGTTTGTACATGGGTGAAGCGAGTTGTGATTTATGGATCTCCTGAATTTTTTATTACAGACTGAGTTGACACTTGAGTTTGGTTGAAATGAACTGAAGCTAATAACTGATGATGGAGTTTTCCCATGTGCATTTATTTATGTTTTTCTTATCATATGGCCCCAGTAAAGAGTAATAAATTAGCTGCGAGGTTGCAAAGATATTTACAGCTACAAAGTTTTGGGATCAATAGAAATATTTGTTGTGTATACATCAAAAGTGTTTGTCCCCAGCTACTTTTGATGAATGGGTTCTGTGTTTTGAGCAGCAAACATGGATGCAGGTGAAGACCAAAACACAGGCAACACCACCAATGGAAATCCTCAGCCAAGTGGAAACTCTCGTGCGCCCCAGATAGCCCACATGTCTCTGTATGAGAGACAGGCTGTACAGGTGTGCATTAACGACTGTTTACCGGTAATCAATAATAACATATCAATTTAAAGACTTTTGGGTCAGCCTTGAAACATGTATCTGTGTGCGTGTTTTGTTTAAGGCTCTCCAAGCACTTCAAAGACAGCCAAATGCAGCTCAGTACTTCCAGCAGCTCATGCTGCAGCAGCAGATCAACAGTGCCCAACTCCACAACTTGGCTGCTGTGCAACAGGTAATCAAAATTATAGCAGGAAGTTGTAGTCAGGAAAAAAATATTATAATCAGAACCATTCAACCCTATTCCTTTCATTCCTCTCTTTAAACCAGGCCACACTTGCAGCTAGTCGTCAGTCAAATACCCCAAGTAACACCATGACCCAGGCGACCACCACTGTAAGTTTTTAGTTAGTACTATATTTTACATGGCCATTTTTTTAATGGTATGGTAGTTTCAACAAAAATTTACAATTTTCTGTTCCTTTCAGGTCAACCTAAGCACCACATCAGCAGGAGGTACTATGACCAACCCCCGTCCACACGGTCCGGCTACCTCTGCAACAACAACCACTCTCAACCAGTCAGTGTTGTTGGGTGGAAACTCTGCAGGACAGGGACAGATGTACCTCAGGGTGAGTTAAAATCATTATGCAATGTATTCATTTTAAAGTATAATCAGTTAAATTAATGCCTGTTGTGCTTGTCTGTGTAACCTATTATTATGATATATTAATTCAGCATCCATTCAGTGTTTGAAAGGTTGTTCATTTGATGTGCTAAAGATTTACTTTTTATCGTCATGCATTCTACATCTCTAAAAGCAGGTACAGGAGTTTTCTTTGGCACAAAAGTAAAAAAAAATATGTGTTGTTGGCCTGAGCAGCGATAGCCACTTTACATAAGATATAAAAACCTGCTTAAACTGAATTACATCAACAGAAATTCCAAGATGTTGTGGTACTGTGTAATCACTTGAAGGTGGCACTTCACACTTAGCATCCAGAAATGTTGGCAAGTCATCAAGCATTCCATGTAGTTAAGGAGTCATACATTGAAATATTTTTCATTTTATAAAGTGGACCATCTTTCTTACTCCTCACATAGGTCAACCGCTCTCTCAGGGCTCCCCTTGCTTCTCAGCTCATTTTCATGCCTGGGGGAACAGCAACAGCTACTGTAGCAACAGTTGCCCAAACACAGCCCCAACAGCAGCAGCAACAACAACAGCAACAGCAGCAGCAGCCGCAACAACAGCATGAAGTCGCTCCAACCACTGCCACGGCCCAGTCTGACAATGATCAGGTTTGAGCACAATTACCTACCTGTAAGGTGAAGTCTAAGCTATTTAAATACATGTGTGATAGTTTTCAGAGACATGATTGTCATGGGAGGACTATTGGACTCCACCAAGCACACTCCTGTATAATCTGTCATGCATTTCACCACAACCTCCTTTCTTTATCCTACAGGTGCAGAATCTGGCCCTACACTGCGCTTCCACTCCCAGAGGCGTTGCTGTCAAATCTGAGCTTCCAGAGAGGAAAGATGTTGCCAGCTTCCCTCTTAATCAACAGCAGCAGCAGACTTTTGCTCAGACAGCTCAGCAGCAGCAAGTGCAACCACAGCAACAAATGGCCAAACCCAACTTTACTCAGCAGTCCAATGCCAACACTATGACTGTGAAGACTGTTACTCCCGCTGCTTCTGTAGCTCCTTCCTCCACCTCCTCTACAGCACTCCCTCTCTCCCAACTCCTCCTGTCCTCCTCTGCCGCCCCCATGATCCTGGTGCCCACCTCGAATGTTCCTACCACCACCCAGGGCTACTCCATTGGCTCTGTGACGCCAAAAGCCAACATTAACACTCAGACTCTGGTGGTGCAGCCCCTACAACAAGCCAGCACTACTGCAGAAAAAGGACCTGTGCCAATCCAGCCCAAGACGGCTCAGGGACACCGCTTACCTGTGCAGCTGCCTCCTCGACACCCACCTCCCATTCTCCCAGCGCCACCGAGCAACAGCCAGCACAACTCTCCCCACATCCCTGTGCAGCTTGTGGGAGCCAGGCAGGGCTTAGCAGGAAACACACAGGCTGTGGCCCTGGCACATGCACGAAGCAACGCGGTGCAGGAGAGTACAACTGGTGGGAACGGTAACACAGTCTCCAACAACAGTGCGATGGTAAGATTAACCTTTGAACAGACAGGCTTGGCGACACTGACACTTTTTTTTATTAGGTGTATGATTAACTAACGATTAAAAGGAATTGTAACAGTATTTTTGCCACATACCTTCAGATAAAGCCTGCCATTGGCTCTCTGAAGAGAAAATCTGACTGTGATGCATCAAATGAGATGGCGACAGAATCTTCAGACTGTGTACCCATGAAAGATTCTGCTCCTCCCTTATCCCCTGCTCCTACAAAGGACTCAGGTATGTCAGGTTGTCCTCTCGAAATCAAGCATCGATTATAGGGAGCTGTGTGTAAGTCAATAAGTCATGTTTAAAGCTCATTATTTTCCCTGTTTAATCCAATCCTCACTAGCTCCTCCTATCGCAGCGGCCTTTTCATCTCCTCCCACCCTGTCCTTGCCTCTGCCCCTGTCAAGAGTCGGGCATGGGGACAAAGACAGAGCGCCTGTTCCCCAGGCAGTGGTCAAACCTCAAGTCCTCACCCACCTCATAGAGGGCTTTGTCATCCAGGAGGGAGCTGAGCCCTTTCCTGTAAGTGTGCTCTGATCACATAGGTTTCATATTAAATCAAATCTCTTATTGTAAAATACATATGCTCTGGTCTTTTACGTGTGAAAAAGTTCCTGACTGTTAAGTTTGTAATTGATGCAACAGGTTGCTGGACTCCTCAAAGACAGAGATTTTGTCCTGGTTGGCCGCTCAGAGAATGGACCTCCATGTAAGTGGTAGAATAACTCTTCTTTTTTTAATGGTTAAGTCTAAAAGCATGGATCTGCATGTTCATGGTCACTATTTTTCCTTCCCCTCTTCAGTGTTAAAGTGTGAGTACTGTGGAAGTCTCGCTCCTGCCAGCCAGTTCAGAGGATCAAAGAGGTTCTGTTCCAATACTTGTGCAAAGAGGTATGATATCTATTTCTGCATTGTTTTTCTTTTGGTTTGCTGTTTAGTGATGTTTTGCTGTACTTTGCGTTAATGATAAATTATCTACATATAATAAAGAAAACGAGCCAATACCAGGAGATGCCACTCGAGTAAAATCCATGAAAGAACAAACATCTAAGAAACATCCTTCTGAGTTTTGACGGTGCTCCACGATCCACAGGTATAATGTGAGCTGCAGCCAACACTTCAAGACAAGCAGAGTGAGGAGTGGTGCAGGGCTGGCGCCGCCTCCAGTACCTGCTGACGGCGCTGCGAGACGAAGGGCTCCGTCTCGCAGGAGCAGTTCTAATATCAGCTGTAATAAAATGCCAGGCAGGCATCTACCTGTTAAGGTAAAGTCTATAGTTAAATGGATGAGAATGGTGATATTCCATAGGTTTCAAACTGTTGACAAATCACATTAAAAGTAAAAAGTGAAGCCACTTTAGAAGTACCTTAAACCTGCATGCTTTCTAATAGTCAGCAGGGGGCGACTACGCTGGTTGCAAAAAGCTTGACTGTATAAAAGTCTATGAGAAAATGAAGTTACTTCTCACTCTATTTATAACCTCAGTAAACATTTTTATAATGAGTTTATGTTCTCAACTGCTTATTGCAAGTCTTCTTCAAGACTTGAAATAAGCAGTAAAATGGCTAATGTATCCACTCTTGATTATCCAGCAGTTGTTTTTTTTTTTTCTCCAAATGAAGTATAGGATAGGAAACATCACCTGTACAAGTGAAAGCTTCAAAGCAATTTGGTTGTTTTTAACACAATAACATCTAAGTTAATGTGATGAAGAATTGTAAGTAGAGTAAATGTAATTTACCACAGCTGTAATGTGCTGGAAAAAGCTAAGAATGTACATTGAAAATGCTTGTAAAGAGCTTTAATTTGACTTTGTAAATGGTGTAGGAACATTGTTTAGATACCTCCAAAGAAGTATTCCACTTGAAAATGAAAAAGATCATTGAAGGACTTGTATAGAGTCTATGAGAAAATTACACTACTTCTAACTTTATTTTTTAAAAAAAATAATTATACAGTATACCAAATATATTCTGGTTTATGGTCTCAACTGCTAGTTTCAAGTCTGATTGAAAATAGTATTTTGTAAGTTATGGTCCCATTTTGAGTAAAATAGCTCATGTATCTCCACTCTTGTGCGTAGTGTCACTCAGAGTCCAGTCGCTCAGAGGACTTATCCAGTGACGGGGAGGAAGAGGAAGAGGATTCTCCTTCACTGTCCCCGAGCTCTTCACACTCCTGCTCAAGAGCCGAGCGCAGCGTTCCTCCGTCTGACAGCTCGGCTCCCGGCAGCCTCCCACTAGAGGGGGCTAACTTCCTCTCATCCACTCCTGCTCAGTGGAGCGTGGAAGAAGTCTGCAGGTTTATCTCTTCACTTCAAGGTTGGTGTTCAGTGATTATCCAGCAGTTTTCTTACAAACATTGCCACGTCTCCTGTTCTCTTTCTATACTAATTCTATCTTCGTGTTGCATCCAGGCTGTGAAGAGTTGGCTACACAGTTTCTGTCGCAGGAAATAGACGGGCAGGCTCTGCTGCTCCTGCGAGAGGACCATCTCATCTCCACGATGAATATCAAGCTGGGTCCCGCTCTCAAGATCTGTGCCTCCATCAACACCCTGCGTGAGTGATGAGAGTTCTTCAAAGGGACAGCAGGCTTGTTTTCTCACTGGAATCAACACCTGCTCCTGAGTAGAAGGAGTTAAAAAGACTAAGATCAGTGAGGACGGCGTTTACAAAATAAAGGTTCACCATCGGCCATGTGGAGATGTGCAGATGGACGTTTTACTTTCTGGACATTGAATGTGCAAAAAAAAAATTTGTATGTGTACTTTCATGAGTGAGTGGTGAGCATGGACAGTCTGGTGTATCCATGCCTGTAGTGTTTGTCAGTATATTTTCCTGTTGTGAGTAGAAGCCTTTTGTATGTATACTCTATTGAAACTGTGCAGATGTGCCGGCCTGCAGTAAACGATGCTCGGCCTGCTAACTACACAGTTCAAAAAGGAAAGAAAAGAAATGTTGCCTTCTTGCTGTATTTCAGATGGTGCTTTAACTTTAGTGACATGATTTGGAGTGATGTCAACATCAGTCCACTTCATTTATATATTTCAGTCTTTTTAGTTATTTGTTTATTTACCGTAGATGTTCAATCCAGGCTGCAATCACATCGAGCAAAGGACACTCAAAAAGCCTGGTGTTTTTAATTAGTTCACTTTAGCAGTTATTAAAAGCTTAGTTTTGTATCTTTTCCATTTTATACTACAATCAAAATTATTTTTTCATGGATATGATATAGTCTTAGTAGCTTTAATCAACTTAACTACCTGAAAACAGGTATTCCCAATGGTTTGCTCACTCAAGGGCTGAGTGGAAGTGCTCTGTGTACATGTATGCAGTACTACCAATAAACAATACCTGTTCCCAGACCTGTGTGTGGTTTTAATAGGGTTCCTATGGGTGCTCGAAATCCTTAAAAAAAACGTACATTTTAATGTGTTTTCATGGTTCGAGAAGTGCTTGTATTTAAAATAAAGTGCTTGAAACTGCTTGAAATGTTGGTTTAATAGTAATTACAAACAGGTGACACATTTTGAAACATGGAAGGTTGTTTTTTCTATTACGTTGTCACCTTTCTCAATTCAATAGAATGCTTTTGCAAACATACTTTAGATTGTCTTTAGTACAATGACTAATTTAAGGTGATGAATTACTGTAAATGTAATTTACCACAGCTGTAATGGGCTGGAAAAGGCTAAAAATGTACCTTGAAATTGCTCAAAAGAGCTTAAATTTGACCTGTGTAGTAACTTTGTTTTAATACTGAAGTATTACACTTGAAATGAAAAAGATCATTGTAGGACTGACAGCATTTTTATTCACATTTCAAATTGTGTAAACATTTTTCCCCCCGTGGATGTTCACATGAACAGAGCTTACAGAGAAGACAGTGAGTGCAATAATAGCATAAATATATTTGTGTTCCCTTCATTTCCACAACTCTGCCAAGATATAGACGCATACAAAAAATTGTAACATATATTAGGTCTGTTACTCTACATTTGGTTTAGGCTATAAAGATCTGTAAACCGTCATGAATTAACAGTATTGTTCTCCAAGTTCATGGTGCAGCAGCTGTACATTGGTCAAGTTTACAAAGTATTCAAAATGACTGGTTGTATTTCCCCAACTGAACCTCAAAAACAGACAAAGACACATGAATGAGGAAAATGAATGATACCAAAATAAACAGTGGATAGATTTTTTGCATTAATGTTGAGTGAACCTGCAGTAGGATAATACATAGAACAAAGGAACAATTTCAGTGACTAAAGCACTCGTAAACAGAGTTTTGAACACTTAAATTGCACCTGAAAGATATTGTGTAAAAGTGCACTGTTGGGGAGAAAAGTGCAATTTTTTTGCTGGCACAGGCAGTGATCATGGATGGATTACGAGACAATTGGCCCCCGGGCACAGACATGTAAGAGGAACCCACCCTGTCTACAGAGAAACAAGACACCCACACTCAGTGTCTACTTTTTGCATCTTTATTAAGTCATTTTGCAATTTTTTGGTAATTTTGCATGTAATTTTGTGGTTGTTTAGCTTGCTTTTGCAGTGATTTTGCACCTCTGATTTTTTTTGCATCACTTTTTAGTTATTTTGCATCATTTAGTTGTGGTTTTGCATCTACAGTCATGGAAAGAAAATTCTTGATAATAACCAAAATCATTATCAAGAAAACCATGGAAAATGGCTAGATATCAGCTCTTAAATTGAACTCTTATGAGCTAATTTAGTTATTATTATATTTGTCCAAACAAATGTACATTTAGTTGTACCAGGCATTAAAATGAACAAGAAATTAGACGAAAAACAAGGGTGGTCTAATCATTTTTTCCATGACTGTCAATTTTGTGTTTCTTTATGGTTGTCTTTCATCTCTGTAGTCATATTGTGTCGTTGTTAGTTGTTCTGTATTGTTATTTGTATTGTATTTTTATGTTCGTGGTCATTTAGTGTCTCTTTGTGATCCCTCCTCCTGACCTTTGACCCCTTGGGCCCCGGGCCTGTCTCTGGTTGGCCTGTTCAGTAATCCATCCATGGTGGTGATCAGAAGACAGTGTAGCTGTTAGCTTCCCCGTATCCTGCTTCCTGCAGGTACTGCTCAATGTTAACTGTCCCAGGCGCCTTGAGGACTTTTTCTGAGGCACTTTTCTCTCCTGAGAGGAGTTTGCGGTTCACCTCAGCCAGGGAGGGTCGATCTTGATCCTTCCACTGGCAGCAACCCTTAATGATGGCGTGTCTGAGAGAGAGATTTACAGCACATTTGTTAAAGAGGGAAACTGCATTCAGCTTCAGGTTTAATTGTGTTTTATGTGAATCATGCAGTGGATACTTACAGCGTGTTGGAACAGTTGGAAGGTTTTTTCAGACTTTTCCCTCGTTGATGAAACTGAAGAAGCTCAGTAACTGGGATTTCTGCAAATGGAGCTTCACCTGGAGAGAAAGGAGTAAATGTATGAAACAGGTAGAAGCAGATGATGTGGTATCAGGGTATACAGTCATGAAAAAAATATTAGACAACCCTTTTTCTATAATTTCTTATTCATTTTAATGCCTGGTACAACTAAAGGTACATTTGTTTGGATAAAATATAATGATAACAACAAAAATAGCTCATAGGGTTTAATTTAAGAGCTGATATCTAGCCATTTCCCATGGTTTTCTTGATCATGATTTTGGTTATTATCAAGAAAACCATGGAAAATGGCTAGATATCAACTCTTAAATTAAACCCTATGAGCTATTTTTGTTGTTATTATTATATTTGTCCAAAAAATGTACATTTAGTTGTACCAGGCATTAAATGAACAATAAATTGGGGAAAAACAAGGGTGGTCTAATATTTTTTTCCATAACTGTATGTGCTTGTACACTCAATTCAATTCAAACAACTTTATTTATCCCAAATAGGGCAATTCAGTTTGCAGTCTCCAGTCAGACAGCACACGAGACAAAGCAAAAACAAGACAACAAACAAAACAAACAAACAAAACAAAAGCAGGACAGCACATAAACCAAACAATTCCCTCAGTGCCAGTGGCAACAAATCAGTGTGAGGGTAGCAGCAATATCCAGTCCCCAATGGACCACAGTGCAAACAATCTCTTGACAAAATGAGGGGAAGAGTAATACATAAATAAATACATTTCCACCTTATGGCTGGAATAAATAAAAAAGCTGTCATATGAATATATATTGTGTTATGTAGCAGCTCATTCTTCCCCTTCAACATTTAGAACAAGTGCATTTGTAGCAGAGGACTTTTATTTTGACGGACTGCTAGAACGCAACTCATAGACGTAAAAGCAACACTTTCAATCTGCCATAAAACAGAAAGAAGATTAATCAGCTGTGCATGGTTACAGCAGAAGGTATCATGACATTAACACTAGTAACTGGTGCAAAAAAGGCACAAACTGATGCATAAAACTTTTTGGAAGTTCAAAGTTTTAGGGAGGAGGACCCCTTGACTCTGGCTTAATATGTGTCCCCTCCAAATGTTGAAAGAAAAACTTTTCACCTTTGTGCATATATCTTTATGTTGCCCAACCCAAGTAGTAGCTGTTTTTCATTAAATTATCTCATAAAAGCTCTTTTTTTAAGGTTAATGCATTATTTATGACCCATATTCCCCAAAACTAAAATTCCACTTACCCATTGTTGCCATTTCATACAGTAAGACACCAAATGACCAGCTAAAGAGGAACAAACAGAGATAAATAAAAGTTAGAATCTTTCTTTCAGTAATTGCTCTCAATAAAACAGAATAGCATTTAATTTAAAAAAATGTTTATGATGCCACAGCTTTTGTATCTCTATTCAACAGACAACACCACAGTTGAAACTAAAGAAACTCACATGTCGCTGCTCTGACTGGCAGGTCTCCTGGCCAACAGCTCTGGCGCCTGCCATTTCTTCATGCTGGGATCTTCTTTCTGAGTGACTCCCTGGTTCTTCCTTGTGTAGACGCCGTGCAGGCCCCAAAGCTTGGCTGTGAACTCCTTGCTGACCAGAATGCTGCGTGCACGAATGTTTCCGTGAAGGAGATCTTTGCTGTGAAGGAACTCCTGATTGGGCAACAAGAGGAGGGGGTGTGTCAGGGTTAAACACAAACCTGTGTAGTAATCTATGCTGATATGGCATTATAGCAAAGTGCTTGGATGGATCCAGTAATTCAAATCATGGAGAAAGAACTAAAAAGTTGATTAAAGATTAAAGCAGTTTTTAGCAGTTTGTGAAGAATTGTGCTAAAGAGATGGCAGTTTCAATCTTTATGGTGATGATGAAAGAGTCCCTGCTGGGTTGGGGTCAGGACAGGGTTGCTGTGTGTCAGTGATTTGAAAGTCAAATATGTGGACATACTGTATGTGCAGTGTATAGGAAGGGGAGAACATACAGGCCATCACTATGATCCCAGGTTCCTATGTCACGTCACATAAACACATTTTTTATTAAACTGGAAAGGGCTAACTTAGCCATTTGATTGCAAAAGCATAAAGGGATATTGATGTTTCAATTCAATGAATGTTCAGCCACTGTGCAGATATCACCATCTAGAGTCAAGAAAACTGTCTTGCACACAAATTTGAAGGTCAGTAGAGTCAGTAGGCTATAAGCTGTGGGCAGATGTTTTCATATTGACCGACGGAAGCATGTATACATTGTTCACTGGAAAACATTGCTGATAACATTTAAAAGCCCCCCCTAATGGGTCATATTAAGAGGATATTGATCTATATAGCATAGGACCCTGGAAACATAGATATGCTGTGTTTATTAACATACTGACCAGGGCAGAGGCCACCTGTTTGGCCATGGTAAATATTCTTCTCTCAGTCATCTCACATGGAGGATCCACATGATCCTGGAAAAAAACACACATAGTGAAGTTATTTGTTGTTTTTTTTTGCTTTAAATGGCAGCAGTGTGGTATCTGTAAAAAAAACTATACCTGTCTGCATCGCCACAGGAAGCTGAGCAGGTCTCTGTTCTCCAGCTCTTCTACAACTGTAACCAGAGGAGCTCGAAGTGACACCACACCAAGCAGCTCTGGCAGGAAGGGGTGTGGTCCCAGCTGGGCCAGGAAGGACGCAAAGCCCAGGAAGTTGTGTCTCTCTGAGGCATCTGCTGAGTCTGTAAAGGACAAAGATGAGAGGGAGATGAGAGTGCAGTTACAGAAACCAGCTGTTTAAAATCAGATGAGGCAGTTAAGAACCTTATTGAATCAAAGTTTAACCATCTCACCATTTAGGACTCGCAGCACCACATTCCTGTTCTCCATGCGGGCCCTGTAGAGGGACACCGAGGAGTTGGACTGCAGGGAGAAGGCAGTAGGCAGAGGGGTGACCAGGTTGAAGGACTCGGGCAGCCTCTGACGGGGCAGCTCTCTGGGCTGCACGATGGGAGTGAAACTGGCCTTGACGGGCTGGGGTGCAGGGCTGGCCGGGAAAGAGGGTGTGGCCACAGGCGTGGAGAGGGTTTTGGAGGGGTAGGTGTTTGGGGGGTGGAACGTGGAGTAGGTACTGGGCATGTCCAGAGCGATGCTTTCATGCTCCAGGACATTGATACCTGGTGGAGCTACGGACAGAAAGTCAAGGGAAAGACAGAGACAGAGAACAATGAGAGATTAATACAAAGACTTACATGAGAGCAAGTGAACAGGACTATTTATCTTTTTGTAGGGCTGGGAAAATGTCTGACTGAAACTGCTTCATTTCCTTTATTTATGAAAAACATGATTACCCTTTAACTGATTAATCTGTACAAAAAAGTGAGTAAAACATAAATTCCAAGAATATTAATAATTTGTATGTTTAAAAAAAAGAAGAAAAAGGAATAACAATAATAAATGTACAACTTTTGCAGCTAACAAAGTCATGGAAAAGAGAAAAAAGGAGGTGATTACTTTTGTATTTCAATCTAGTATCATGTATTTAGATACAATTCTGTAGAATATAATGTAACTGCAAACTCATATAAATGTTAGACAAAAAATAAGTTTCTTGTTTACAGTAAAAATATTTAAAAGATTTTTGAATGACTAATATTGTCAGTATATAGAGGCAAACATTGATTTAAATTAAAAAGACAAAAACAATTTTGATGACTTTACTATTCATTTTCCTTGTATTTTGGGTACCTAGCTGCTTTATAATTTGCTAAACTGACTATATTAAAGCAATTTAAATGGGCTACAGAAAGACTAATATGCCTAAAATGATTACCATTAAGCAAAATCAACCTGGACTCTTGACTAAACCTCCTAGAAAAGCAATACAATACAAAATTGAACATCTGGAATCATCTTACTGACTGTGAAGATCCAGTCTGATCTGTGATTTCATTGATTTAAATCAACGCTAAGAAATGTGTGTGTATTCCAGTGTCTTACCATCGATGCCATGCAGAATTCTCCTGGTGGTCGGCTTTGAGGACTTCGGCCGGACTCGGTCAACTTTCTCTGGACAGTATCGCAGCAGGAGAATGAAGACCAGAGTGACCAGGAAGCTGGCGAGCAGCAGGATGGGCACAATGATCACCTCCTGCTCGTACACACGGATCTCTGGAGTAGACACAAGGAGACAACAATCACTCAGCAAGTCTGATGAAAAGTGATCTCAAAGTGGCAGATATGTTTGTCTGGGTAATCTGTGCTGGTATGTCATCTTTTCATCTGCTCACAATACTTCTCATGGCCAGACCAGGTGAGAGGCCACATTCTTCAGCTGCTGACTCCGCCTGCCACATGCACAGGGTGCTTGAGCTACTTTTATCAAGACATATTTCATTTCATTTTATTCTTTTGTGAAGGCCTGGAAAAATATGAAGTTGACTATTATTAATAATTTTGCTATTAATTATATTCAAAGTGCCCTTTCATCAAGACATATTTTTATTTATTTTTTATTTTTTACTATTATTAATAATTTTGCCATAAATTATGTCTAAAGTGCCCTTTTATGAAGGCATATTTTATTTTATTTTATTTCTTTGTTGTGAAGGCTTGACCTTGGCCATTATCAAGAAGAACGTTAGACTATTATTAATAATTTTGCTATAATTATGTCCATAGTGCCCTTTCATCAAGACATATTATTTTAATTAATGTATTCATTGTAATTTAAATTAAATTAAATTAAATTAAATTAAATTAAAGGCCTGGCAAATGTTTTTGACTAGGCCTGGAAATGTTTTTTATTTTTTACTATTATTAATAATTTTGCTATAAATTGTGTAAAGTTTTCATTATTATTTATTATATATATATATATATATATATATATATATATATATATATATATATAATTTTATTGTGGAGGCCCTTATCAAGAAGAACATTTATTAAGTTATTAATAATTTAGCTATATAAGCCTATATAAAATCTAAAGAACCTGTTATAAACGTATAACAGGTTCTTTAGATTTTGATAGAGTCAGACGCTTAAATAATCAAAAAGCTAAAAAATAAATGGTTTACGTCACATGATGACCTGCGGCAGGTGAAAGGTCATGTGACGCGCCTCCGTTTTGCTCACGTGCAGCTTTGACCGAGGACGGACACAGCGGGAAGTTTAGCTTGTGAGTTTTGTGTGATTGATCATGATATTATATTTAAAGTCCTCCACGCTATATCCAACATGAATAGTTCACCTGTATTTAACTCTTCACTGTGCGGTGGTTAATCTTATCGCTTGGTTTGCCTGAACACTGAAGCTGCTGTGTTGTTGCTGATGTTACACTGCAAAAAAGGTGTGTCTAAAAACTGAAAACAAGATAAAAACAATATATCTGAGGGAAATCCTCTTGCTGCATGGAAAGATAATTTCCCTTGACAAGATTTCTTGAATTAAGATTGTAAAATCTAGAAAAGGCATGTTGAACGCTTAACACAATAAATTAACTCTTAAAACAAGATAAATTATCTAACATTTCTAAATCTAAAACTTTTTTTTATCTTGGTAACAAACAAATAATTTGCAGTGCACTTTGCTCGGGCCAGTTCATCGCTGCTTGCAGCTTTAATTTAGTTAATTTCTTATTTTAAGCGTTCAACATGCTTATTTCTAAATTTAACAATCTTAATTTAAGAAATCTTGTCAAGTGAAATTATTTGTCCATGCAGCATTATAATTTCCCTCAGATTTAGTGTT
The DNA here is from genome assembly GCF_030273125.1 of Centropristis striata. Taxonomy (NCBI): domain Eukaryota; kingdom Metazoa; phylum Chordata; class Actinopteri; order Perciformes; family Serranidae; genus Centropristis; species Centropristis striata. The sequence continues at coordinate 10,625,983 of NC_081524.1, read as the reverse complement.
TTCATCTTGTTTTTAGACACACCTTTTTTGCAGTTCACAGTGAGTAGAAACCTATGGTAGAGACAGAGCTGCACAACTCTGAATCATTTCTTGTTTGTTCAGTCAGCTGTTGATCTGTATGAGCTGAAGGAGTCTGTGCAGGACTTTGGTCTTCCTGGACTTAAAGTGAAGTTTTGTTGTATAATGATTACATTTACATTTACATTTAGTCATTTAGCAGACGCTTTTATCCAAAGCGACTTACAGGAAGAGTAAAAAGCAAACAATCAAGGTATAGTGCAATAAGAGCTATTAGTGCTAGTGACAATTCTTTAAGGAGTAGACTTATCAAGTGGTCTAGGAGAGAAGATGCTCTCTGAAGAGATGGGTCTTCAGGAGTTTTTTTAAAGGTAGAGAGGGACGCCCCTGCTCTGGTAGGAACTGGTAGTGTGTTCCACCAGCTGGGAACAAGAAGTGCAAAGAGTCTGGATTGCCTTGGACCAACGGGGGGAAGAGCCAGGCGCAGTTCATTGGAAGAGCGCAGCGGTGGTGAGGTAGCATATGTCTGAATCAGGGCGTTCAGGTAGGAGCAGTACCAGAGACAACTTTGTAGGCCAGCATTAGAGATTTGAATTTGATGCGGGCTGCAACAGGTAGCCAGTGGAGCTCAATGAGCAGCGGAGTAACATGTGATTAATTAGTTGTAATAATAATAATTCTTTATTTCAGACCCAGGGGGGTCCATATCCCAACAAACAGCAAAAGAACAAACAGACAAACAACACAGAGCAATTAGACCACATTACATGGTGGAATGTGTTTACGTTTATTTCCTCAAGTACTGTACTAAAGTAACATTTTGAGCTATGTGTACTTTACTTGAGTATTTCCATTTTATGTAACTGTATCCTTCTCCACTACCACTTTGAGGGAAATATTTAACACCTTTAGTTACTTTTCATGTTTTTACATAACATTACATGATTATACATTTAAAAACCAAGATCAATTTAAAGTGATTAATTTAAATTAAGTTAAATTAAACTTAAATTAAAATGAGCCATATTGTTACAAAATGAAAACGCTGCTTAATAGAAATAATTTGATAAAATATTTAGAATATAATAAACCATGTGTTTGCTAATTCATGTGTTTGGTGTTTTCCAGCAAACTTTATTTTCATATATCATTTATTCTGTGTGTGTGCGTGTGCGTGTGCGTGTGCGTGTGCGTGTGCGTGTGCGTGTGTGTGTGTGTGTGTGTGTGTGCGTGTGTGTGACTAAAGAAAAGGCAGTCTACTATATCTGACATCAGGTTTTTAAGTTTGGGATGTCATTTAAATCGGGAAGTGTATTCTGTAGCACTTTCACTCTTTTTATGAGTGTCTCTTTACCTTGGTTGCTTATCATATTTTGGGTTATCCCATATTTGGTGTATACAGCATCTATTATGCCACAAGAGGTCAGATCAGTGAACAGGTTGTGCTGGTGTTAAGTGGCGGTTAAGAAATGTATGCTTCATTATCCAAAATATTAACTTTGTAAGCTGTTAATATCATGGCATGTTTTACTAGAATCAATTATGTCGACTTGACTTGATGATTTCAAGTTTTTACAATAATGATAATTATAAACACAAACAGGCACTACAAGTAGTCTAACTATTAAATTAAGAGTCTGGCATGTATGGAAAGTTTTAAAATATTGTTCCATGTGCACTTTAAAAACCAAGTTTAATAAAAAAATGTATAAAACGTACCACAGATCGTGTCTCCATGTTTGCATTGGTAGTCTGCATCTGATAATGAAGACATCCTGCCAAATGTAAAAAATAGATGCAGTTAAAGAAAAACATTGTATTCACTTCACAGCACAGTCTAACTATATATCCAGTAGGTTTCTAACTCCTCCATGTGTACACAGTTGTTAGCTAACAGCCTGAGGATATTTTCTATTTACCAAAACAGCACACAAAGTGACAGTGGCCCTCCTGAAAGCTATTTTGTCTCTGGGGCTGAATCTGTGAAGAGTAACACGACTCTTGCAGGTATCCAGTATAAGAAGGTGTCTGATCTGATCGAATGTGTAACTGAGACCTGAACCTCAGATGTTGTATCACCGCCAAACTGTTTCTTCCTTTCCTTTCTTTTCTTTCTGACACCTCACCAAACTGCTTTTGTTTTACTCATCATCTTTTGTAACAAAAATGTTGCTACTTTAAGACTTACAAACCTCCAATGCTGGTCAATCTTAAGAATTACTGTATGAGTATATAGAAATGAAAATGTTTCATCTCTAACAGGAACCTTTAAGATGTATGTGTTTTTAAATGTCCAGGAACAGAAATGACAGAGACATTTTCCATCACATGATCTTCATTTTGCGTCAGGTTAGGATCTCTTAAACCTGTTCAGCTGCATTTCTTTGAGACATTATTGGCAGTGTTGTACTACACACCCAAAGGGCACACGAAGCTCAGGTTTGGACTCTCACACCTGCTATATATGTCACAGTCATCACAGAAAGACTGTAACCAGAGTGAGATATTCAATTTTTACATTAATGTCATGCAGTTCACTCTACCTCAGAGCTACCTGAACAATATACTGCATGTCTTAAAAACAGTGTAAAGGAGAAATAATGCATAAAATCCTTACCTCAGCTCCTTAAATTGAGTCTTATATCCCAAAAGAAAATGTTAAATCCAGTTATTCCTGGCTCATATTTCCCTCCTTCACACACTCTTGTCATACATCCTCTGAGCTGACTGTGTTGTCCGGGTTCAGCTGTTCAGATCTTTATTGTCTTGTTTCTCTGGTGATTTGTCTGGCCCCAGAGGATCAATGCGCTGCTCTCTGTTTGTCTATGTTCCTCCTTGTGTGTGTTTTCTTAACTCCACCCTCCAGTCCCCACCTACACCTTTATCACTCTTCTCCTCTCTTCACCTCTTCCTGCTTCCTCCTTCCTCTCTCTCTTCAGGTTAAGGAGTGATGCGTCTCTCTGATATCAGATTCATGGAGATCCCAGTCTCGCCCTGCCTTTCTTACAGTTTGCTCAACTACATTTTCTATCAGGTTGACATATGTCGGCTTCTTCTGGCCCTGCCTTTCTCCTCTTTGTGTTGGAAACTGGTCCTGCCACTCTTTGTCATTATTAGCTCCTTTGTTAAGCATGTTTGGCTTTCATTACTGGAACTTGTGTGACAAGCTTTGCTTGCTCTGGAGTTTTTAGTTTACAACAACAACTGCATTTCTTTCCAGGTACAGCCATTAGATGTAGGTGAATAACTCCAAATCATGAGAAAAAAAGTCATGGAAAAATGATTAGACCATTGTTTTCTTCAATTTATTGTTCATTTTAATGCCTGGTACAACTAAAGGTACATTCGCATGGACAAATATAACGATAACAACAAAACTAGCTCATAAGAGTTTAATTTTAGAGCTGATATCTAGACATTTTCCATGGTTTTCTTGATAATAACCAAAATTATTATCAAGAAAACCATGGAAAATGGCTAGATATCAGCTCTTAAATTAAACTCTTATGAGCTAGTTTTGTTATCATGATATTTGCCCAAGCAAATGTACCTTTAGTTGTCCTGTAAATAATTGGATTTAGTGTTTTCCTTGGTCCGTTTCATGCTCGTTAGTACATCTGACATACAATAAAATAAAGACTGCACTGAAATAAAATACAAAAAGCTTTGTGCATCGTGTTATAAATGTAACTAATTAGTTGCCATTCTATTGTAACACATTTGATATTTACTAACAAAATATTTTTAATCCAACCATCCGTGATCTGTAACCACATCCTGTTTAGTGTTGGCGGGGGGTGGAGTATATCTCAGCTCTCATTGAGAAAGAGGAGGGTTACACCCCGGACCACAGAGCAAACACAGAAAGCCACATAGAGTAACTTTATTACCTGTTACTGCAAAGTGCAGTTTAGTTTCTAATCCACCAAAGCTGCATTTATCTGGGCTGTGAACGGAAACCTAAAGGCTACTGAAAGGTCTCTGCCTCATATTGAAACTATGAGCAAGAAGGTCAAAGTTTTACGACGTCGACATGTAAACTCATATTGATACTTCACAATGAATGTACCACAATGTTGTAATGCTGGAAAAAAGGAAAATTAAGTCCCAATTGTGTACATATTGCATGCAAGAGTTTGTACTTTGTAAGGCCAGCTGCAGTACGTACTAAGAGTAAAAAGCTCAAATGTATGTCCATCAAGTAGTAACAGAGATATTTTACTAAAAAACAATCATTAACCTCACTAAAACGGAACACCAAAGTCATCAGTTTAAAAAAAAATTTCACCATCCATAGAGCCATGCCACCAGCAGGGCCAAAATATTAAACTCTGTGCAAACATTGCAACAAATGCTTAACAGCATCCTTTCTGCACCTCTAAATTTCAATAGAAAGGATTGCATAAGCTGTCAATGCTCTTCTTAATACATGTATTAACAGCACAATAGCATGTGGCATTATTTACAATCCCATTTGTTACTGAAGTTCATTGGATATATGATGCTTTCCTTTTAAAAGGCACATAAAATATTACATTTGAAGGATTAGCAAAAATCGAAGGCATTATTAAAAGTAGAATCTCTGAGCACACAGACTGTGTGTGAAGGCAGCTTCATATCTCACAGCTTGGCAGCTCATTTGTCGGGCTGAGGTCCGAGCCACTTCTCCCCTGCAACAGAGAACTAAATTAATCTCAGACAGTTTCAGCTCGAATCTCTAACAGGATGCTGAACTTTGCACAAACCACAGACACACAGAAGGAAAACCTCAACAACAGCCTGCATGTAAAACTGTCTATTGTATATAAAACTATGCATATTATTAAGTATAGCTTGCGGTGAGTGAACCAGCAGATTATGGCTTTATTAGTGATATTTTAATCTTTCTGTCACTTTCACATCATGTGTGTTGATGCACAGAGCAGTAGATCTCTCACCGATGCAGTGGGCCATGAGCTCAAATCTGTCAGATCCAAAAAACATCTCCTGCTTTCCGTTAACGTGACACACCACCATGGGGAAGCCGAACGACTGGGAGGATGAAACGGGAGAGAATTTGGTCATTACACAGAAATGTCTTGTCTCTGCTGCCTGAATCTACAACACCTGACGGACAGCTGACCCCGTGATCAAGTGCCTCCTGCGTTGCCGTCTTCAGCTTGTCTTTGATCTCCTTTGAGGTGGACAGCTTCAGCGCTTCTTTAATCTCGCTGTCAGACAGTCCGGCTTTCATCGCTGCCTGCACGGACATGAAAAAAAGTGACAAACAGAGTGAAAACACTAAACGCTGCTTCTTAATCTGCTGAAACACAACATCCGGGGAGGATAAACTGCTACCTCAGACAGTGATGCAGGTTCAGTGATGTCTTTGTCCTCACTCCAGATCCGTCTCCACAGCTCCCGGGACACCCGCTCCGCCTGCTCGTCTCCACCCGTCTCCCTCTCTTGTACTGCTGTCACAAATCGCATTGCATTCAAGGAGCCTGGAAGGAGAAAACAGAAGAACTATTAACTTTCCTCAAGGAAGAAACGGCACCAACAGTGTCTGGTGCTAGGCTGAATAAAAGGATGGAAACTGATTAATACCAATGACTGACAATTCTGTTTATTGTCGGACTGATTCTTTATAGATACCCATTTTGATTTTCAAAGACAGTGCAACAGTTTAATTATCTCTGAGTCTGAATACAGTGTAGCTGCATGTAGGGGTGGGCGATATTGGCATAAAAAGTATCACTATTATTTTTCTAAATTTTCCGATATCGATAATCTGCTGATATCCTTTGAAATTTGATTTCAGTTGTCATCTTTCTTTGTGAAATGAAGCTCTGATTTCTTCTTGTTGCAAGTTTCCAGCAGCAGCACAAACGCACCAGTCTGATGTAGGGCTGGGCGATGTGACCCCGAGGTGTGGACTTGAGTCACATGACTTGGACTCGAGTCAGACTTGAGTCATGAATTTGATGACTTTTGACTCGACTTGACAAAATGTAAAGAGACTTGCAACTCGACTTGGACTTAATAACTTGTGATTTCACTCGGACTTGAACCTTTTGACTTGAAGAGACTTGCTCCTTTCCCTAAAAACCCAAAGATTACAAAGTATGTTACTAAGCAGCGCTTTATCTCTCTTTGTGTAAATGTGTGCGTCTCTCACTGCGTCTGTCTGTGTCTGACGTGTGCTGTCAGCACAACATCCAATCAAATTCGATCCACGTTATTTTGCTTTCGCCACAGCATCCCTCCAATCAAATTGCAGCACAACCAATGAAGAAGAACTGTCAAAAAATGGCTCCAGTTGGCAAAAATGGTCCAAAAGATAGTTTCGTTCAGGTATAAAAATTACAAAGTAGTCAACAAAAACGAATTGCAGTATGCAAAACATGCGGGTTGAAGATTATGCAGCAACTTCCAACTTCATCCGACATTTGAAGTTGCACAAAGAACAGTAAGTTTTGAATGAATGCTAATGCTAGCTCCTCGGCTAAGTAACTTTACTAGCAGCATTGCTAAATTAGTGACACACACACACACACACACACACACACACACACACAAAATGAGATGAGAAAAGATAAGACAGAAACTGTTGTGGAACTAGCTATAATGCAATATGCTCTTGTTATGCACTTTTTCAAATGTGTTTGAAGAATGTTCTTGCAAAAAATGTTTTGATAAATACATACAATACAAAAGCATACATGATCCGTGTAAATGTTATTACTCTGTTGTTAAGAGAAACTCAAACTGTAGGACTTGGGACTTGACTTGAAACTTGTCGGCCTTGATTCGGGACTTGAGGGCAAAGACTTGAGACTTACTTGTGACTTGCAAACCAATGACTTGGTCCCAACGCTGATGTGACCATAAGTCAATATTACAGTTAACTGAACATTTAACTCGATTACAATTAATAAATGGTTATTTTGTTTTTGTTTTGGCCCTAATAGTTCACTGACTGTAAATACTCATACATACTCGACATACATGCTCGACTATAGAAGCTGGACTATTTTTTCTAAAGAAATCTTTGCAATTTTAGGGAAATTAAGGAAACGCACAGATTATTTTGTGGTTATTTATTGAATATTTCAAACTTAAATCTAAGCATAGCTTGAAATGAAAACGTCACATTTTAGTTTTAAAGTAAACCAACTTCTCTCAAACAGTAGAAAGTACATAACTTGCATTTGTTGCAGACTGTTTTTCCGCAGTGTTTACATCTGACTTATTTTTTGTCTGGTGTTTTCCCTAAAGCCACAATGTGTCCAAATGTCAGACGTGGCATTTTTCTTGAGTAGAACCAGCTCAAATTGCTCAGATGACTCAGTGTTTTGGTTCTCCACCTCTGTTTTAAGTTTATTACCCAGCCCCAGTCTGATCTCAGAACTTTTCAGAGAAAGTGTGCTGGCATCAATAAAAGTAATTTATAAGCTCGAAGGCAGATCCTATTATTTAGAACCAGTTCTAAACTGGACCCAGTTCTTGATCCCTCATCCAACCACACCCTGCTTGTTCGTACCTTTTTTGAACACGACTTCAAAGGGGTCCGCTGGAGCCTGCATGGGAACACCAAAATACTCTGACAAGCGGTGCAGATCCTTCGTCATGTACATGAATTTGTTGGGAACCAAACCAGGGGCCTTGTTGCCTGTCATGAAAGATAAATATTGTGTGACATATAACAGAAATCACAGAGTCCACATGGATATTAGTAAAATTCCTGCGTTCAGAATGTTACTTAAAACTAAAAGTACAAATACCAGCATGAAAAAGGTACTTAAAGTGCCAAAGGTAAAAAGTAGTCATTATGCAGATTAACATGTGTTATTGGGTTGTTATTATTGATGCATTCATGTGTAAATCACTTGAATGTTGAATGTCAGTTTCATTACTTTATATGAGAGCTGCAACACATTCAGTCAATTCTCAGGAAATGGATAAGCAACTATTCTGATGATCAAACACCTGTTTCAACATGTTCTGGTTTCATGCTTCTTAACTGTCAGAATTTGATGTTTTTCTTTGTCATACATGAGAATCAGTGGTGGAAAAAGAATATTCAGATCCTTTACTTAAAAGTACTAATACCACACTGTGAAATTACTCCACTACAAGTAAAAGTCCTGCATTCAAAACTTACTGAAGTAAAAGTACAAAAGTATCAGCATCAAAATGTACTTAAAGTGTCAAAAGCAAAAGTACTCGTTCTGCAGAATGGACCCACCTCAGATTGTTAAATATATTATTATATTTGTATTGACGCATTTATGTAACATACCTTACAGTACTTACTTTACTTACTTATGCCTACTGCCCAGCTATGGGCACAGGCCACCACAAACAAAGGCTCTCCAGTTGTTTTGGTCCTGGGCCAACTTCTCCAGCTGTCTCCATGTATGGCCAGATCTCTTCACATCTGCCTCCAGGTCACGCCTCCAACTGTTTCTTGGTCTGCCTCTCCTCCTGTTTCCTTGTGGATTCCAGAAGAGGATGTGTCTGGTGGCATTAGATGCAGGCTGGCGAAGGGCATGGTCAATCCATTTCCAGGATCTTCGCATGATCTCCTCCTCAATAGGCTCCTGTTCTGTTTGATGCCATAGCTCCAGGTTGCTGATTTTCTTGGGCCAGTGTATTTTAAGGATTCGTCTGAGACAGGTGTTTAAAAAAGACTAGATTTTCTTTGTAATGGTGACAGTTGTTTTCCAGGTCTGATCCATACAGAAGAACAGGTTTCACCATGGAATTAAAGATCCTAATCTTGGTTCTCTTCGGCAGCTCAGAGGATCCCCAAACATTCTTCAGCTGATGGAAAGCTGCCCTGGCCTTTCCAGTTCGGACTTTCACATCAGTATCTGTCCCTGTCTGCTTGTCGACTATACTGCCAAGAGAGGCGAAGCTTTCCACTTCCTTTCGTGCTTCTCCCTCTGACCTAGTGTGTTGTGTTATTGTCGATTTTGAGTATCTTGCTCTTCCCTTTGTGTATAATGAGGCAGAGGCTTGCTGACTGGGCTGAGGTGGTGGTAGTCTCCTCCTGCATTTGTTGCTGGGTGTAGGAAAGAAGTGCTAGGTCATCATCCAACTGTGTCCAAGGTGTCCAGTGGATGCCATTTCTCTTCTGGGCAGTTGATGTCTTCATTGTCCAATGATGCAACATAATAGCATTTTGATTTGGGCTTTTAACTACTTAATAAACTGTCATGAGGTTTAATTAAAAAAAAAAAGTATAATCACTTTAAAAAAATGTCATGTTACTTATTGACCTAAAAAGTAACTAAAGCTGTCAAAAAAGTACAATATTTGTGTATAAGTATAAATTAACATAAAATATAAATACTCAAGAACGTCAAAAATAATAGTTAATAAATATAGTACTTGTGTAAACGTAATTACATTCCACCACTGATGATAAAACAGTATTTAAAAAAATATATTTTATTGACAAAATGAAAATAATCTCTAGTTGCAGCCCTACCTTATAGTGTTTAAGTGTGAATACTCCCCTTTTATTAGCCTTTATTAATACGATATATGTTATTTGTTGATTGCATCTTGTATTATTAATCTGAATTATCTACCTGCTCCTCGCATGATGCCTCCCAGAAAGGCAGGTCGCAGTTTGAGCTCGATATTCCACATCTGTCTGTAGCGGCACATAACCTGTAAACACAACCGATCCGGGTAAAGATTAAAAAACAAAAACAAACAACTCTGTCATTGTGTTGTTGCAGCTGACAAAGTAAAGAAACAAACCTCAAAGCCGAGCCAGGAGTACGGAGACACCACGTCGTAGAACAACTCGATCACTTTCTTGGATGTCATCTTCAGCTCTGCAGACGTCACCTACTCACTTTATCTTTAAATGAAATGAAAAGTTAAAACTGACAGCGTCTCTTTTCCTTGCAAAAAGTGCCAGGGAGTCAAAGTTCAAATAACCTGACGCAGAAATCTCTTCAGACTTTGACTTTGACAGACGCTTCAGCGCAGACGGAGCTGCCGCCCAGCAGCTGTTAGCATTTAATGAATTAAACTTATCTTTGTCACAATAACAGTGACAGTCACCGCGCAGTTATGCCTTTGAATTAACCAAACAAACCGCGTTACATTAGCGCCATCTAGTACTGTGGCGGCGCAGTGCATGACCAGTGAAAAATTACTTTTTTCCTCTAATACTTTTTTTCTTTTGAGTAGATAATTAAATAGACATTTTCGAATGTATGTATATTTTTTTAACTTTTATATATTATTTTTTCCATTCCTCCCTACACTTTAATATATGCAGTTTTCTAACAGCTCAAATTTGTACCAAATTCAAATCCCTTTATTTCTGTATATTTTGTTACACTTATGCCCATCTGCAATGCCTTTTTTTGCACTTCATACCATTATACCAACAAAAAACAAACAATATATTTACTTATACTCACATCTAATATTCCTCCATTTTTGCACAAGTTCCATAAAGTCAATCATAAAGTTGTAATGTTGGAAAAAAGGAGAATGAAGTCCCAATTGTATACATATTGCATTTGTACTTTGTAAGGCCAGCTGCATTACGTACTAAAAATAAAAATAAACGTTTGTCCATCAAGTAGTAACAGAGATATTTGACTAAAAACAATCAATCTCATGGTAGCATGAAAGGAACACTAAATGTATCAGTTTTTTTTATTTCACCATACACAACAGCATCCTTTCTGCACCTCTAAATTTCAATAGAAATGATTGAAGAAGCTGTCAATGCTCTTCTTAATAAATGCAGCACAATAGCATGTGACATAATTTACAATCCTATTTGTTACTGGTGTTCATTGGCAATATGATGCTTTCCCTATATATATATATATATATATATATATTAGAAAACATGAAATTTGAAGGATTAGCAAAAATCGAAGGCATTATTAAAAGTAGAATCTCTGAGCACACAGACTGTGTGTGAAGGCAGCTTCATATCTCACAGCTTGGCAGCTGTTTTGTCGGGCTGAGGTCCGAGCCACTTCTCCCCTGCAACAGAGAACTAAATTAATCTCAGACAGTTTCAGCTCGAATCTCTAACAGGATGCTGAACTTTGCAAAGCCTCAACAACAGCCTGCACATAAAACTGTCTATTTATCTGTATATAAAACTATGCATATTATTAAGTATAGCTTGCTGTGAGTGAACCAGCAGATTAAGGCTTTATTTATTATTATCAAGATAAACGATAGTATCGTATCAATGTTTTAATTTTATAATGAAATTAGAGCATAATAAATACATCCTTTTTCACAACAATTAATTTTTTAATCTCGAGAATATTAAACATTGGAATTGAAATGTGGAAAAGACATATTAAAATATCCCAGATAAATAAAACAAATAAATAAACTACAACCAAAACAAATAAAATAGACTTTCAGGCTCTGTTAACAAAACATTGCAGTGAGATAATCATTATATATTACAATGTTTTATTATTAAAATAACATAAACAGCTGGAATGGCTGCTTGGGTAATATAGTTTTTTTTCGGCAATTCGTACTGCCTGTCAGACATTTGCAGCATTACTTTAAACACAACACAAAAAAGTACATAAAGTCATGCATGTAAAGGACAATATATTGAGTCCAGAAAAAAACTATTGTGTCCATTTTTATATATTGAAGGATAAGTCGATATAGTAATTATCGTGACAGGCCTACAGAGCAGTAGTTTTCTCACCGATGCAGTGGGCCATGAGCTCAAATCTGTCAGATCCAAAAAACATCTCCTGCTTTCCGTTAACGTGACACACCACCATGGGGAAGCCGAACGACTGGGAGGTTGAAACGGGAGAGAATTTGGTCATTACACAGAAATGTCTTGTCTCTGCTGCCTGAATCTACAAGATCTGACGGACAGCTGACCCCGTGATCAAGTGCCTCCTGCGTTGCCGTCTTCAGCTTGTCCTTGATCTCCTTTGAGTTGGACAGCTTCAGCGCTTCTTTAATCTCGCTGTCAGACAGTCCGGCTTTCATCGCTGCCTGCACGGACATGAAAAAAAGTGACAAACAGAGTGAAAACACTAAACGCTGCTTCTTAATCTGTTGAAACACAACATCCGGGGAGGATAAACTGCTACCTCAGACAGTGATGCAGGTTCAGTGATGTCTTTGTCCTCACTCCAGATCCGTCTCCACAGCTCCCGGGACACCCGCTCCGCCTGCTCGTCTCCACCCGTCTCCCTCTCTTGTACTGCTGTCACAAATCGCATTGCATTCAAGGAGCCTAGAAGGAGAAAACAGAAGAACTATTAACTTTTCTCAAGGAAGAAACGGCACCAACAGTGTCTGGTGCTAGGCTGAATAAAAGGATGGGAACTGATTGATACCAATGACTGACAATTCTGTTTATTGTCGGACTGATTCTTTATAGATACCCATTTTGATTTTCAAAGACAGTGCAACAGTTTAATTATCTCTGAGTCTGAATACAGTGTAGCTGCATGTAGGGGTGGGCGATTTTGGCAGAAAAAAGTATCACTATTATTTTTCGAAATTTTCTGATAATGATAATCTGACGATATCCTTTCAAATTTGATTTCGTTCCCAAAAAATGCTGTTAAAATTTTTCCTGAGACCTGACATTCCTGCATATTTCCTCCATGTGAGACTATCCATCATCAGTGTGTTTTGTTTCTGCGGCACTGCTTGTGGGAGGTCACGTGATTGTCACATGACTGAATCCTGCCCGCTGATTGGCTCCTGAGGCCCGGATTCGGCGAATGAGGACTTTCATGCACCTCTTCTCCACCTTCTTTGCACCTTTCGTTTGTTTTCTTTTTGAGATATTATAAATACTTGATAATGTAAAATTGCACAACATTAACGGATAATATGGTAGACGATATATATCGCCCACCTCTATTTTTCAGACACAATCCTCTGTTCATTGTGGTTTCATTTTCATTGTGATATGTTTGGAAGAGATTGATTAATAAGGTTTTGAGAAGATATACACTTTATCCGTCAAGAATCACATTGCCACATTCATTTTATGGAAAGAGCCGAGGTATAAAATATTACAACTTTATGAGCGACTTCGTAGTTATATTAAAATCTAGGACATTTACACTCAGTAACAGATGTGCTGCTCAGTTAGTATCAATAACACTGGTGCATAGAGTGTAAAACACACAGCACTTTTGGGATTTAAGCCCATGTTGTGTAGTAGGAGTTTTTCGATGCTGGTGTTTCCTCCCTTACTTGAAACTATAATTTTACAGACATTACAAGCAGCACTGTTGTCATCTTTTCAACTGCCAACTGTTTTTCCGCAGTGTTTACATCTGACTTATTTTTTGTCCGGTGTTGTTTTCCCTAAAGCCACAATGTGTCCAAATGTCAGACATTGCATTTTTCTTGGTTTTCTTGGTTCTCCACCTCTGTTTTTCGAATGAACTATCCAGCCCCAGTCTGATGTCATTATTTGCAGCACACAACTGTCAGAAAAAATGTGCTGGCATCAATAAAAGTCATTTCTGAGGCAGATCCTATTATTTGGAACCAGTTCTAAACTGGACTCAGTTCTTGATCCCCGCCCCTAACACACATCTCATCCAACCACATCCTGCTTGTTCGTACCTTTTTGGAACATGGCTCCAAAGGTGTCCGCTGGAACCTGCATGGGGACACCAAAATACTCTGACAAGCGGAGCAGATCCTTCGTCATGTACATGAATTTGTTGGGAACCAAACCAGGGGGCTTGTTGCCTGTCATGAAAGATAAATATTTTGTGACATATAACAGAAATCACAGAGTCCACATAGATATTAGTAAAATTCCTGCATTCAGAATGTATCAGCATCAAAATATACTTAAAGTGCCAAAGGTCATTATGCAGATTAACATGTGTTACTGGGTTGTTATTATTGATGCATTCATGTGTAAATCACTTGTTGCAGCCAGGCAAAGGTGAATGTCAATTTCATTACTTTATATGAGAGCTGCAACACATTCAGTCAATCCTCAGGAAATGGATAAGCAACTATTCTGATGATCAAACACCTGTTTCAACTGGTTTCATGCTTCTTAACTGTTAGAATTTGATGTTTTTCTTTGTCATACATGAGAATCAGTGGTGGAAAAAGAATATTCAGATCCTTTACTTAAAAGTACTGTATGAGCCATATTTAGGGACCGAGCACTAATGGTGCGAGGACCCTATTGAAATTGGTCCGTTTATTATTATTATTTTTAGGGAAAGTAAATCGCTTATTTGAGGCCTTTATCATATTCAAAAACTCCCCATATTTGGAATATACATAAATCAGATTTGAAATGTACGTATTCTGGTATTCGCGGGAATGGACCTTGCAAAATGACTCACTAGCGCCCCCTCAAAATTTTCAAAACATCCTCACAATATAGGTTTTTTTCACGTAGACACACAAAAGTTGGTACATATGTGTATCATGGGAAGACGCACCAAAAAGCCTCAAGAACCCATACCCGAAAACGTACAGGAAGTCGGCCATCTTGGATTGAATATTGCACTTGTCATCGTAAAAGTATGCGACCTGGAAATGGCGAAAAACGAACTCCTCCTACAGATTTTGTCCAATTGACTTCAAACTTGCTCAGTACCATCACAACGACTTTGGGATCACAAGTTGTATAAAGCTTTACCGACGGTCACACTATGTGGGCGTGGCATGGCGGCAAAATATGGCGTCTCGCCATAAAACACGAGATTGTTATAACTTCTCCATTCTTTCTCCCATCGGGTCCAAACTTCTCATGCTTCATCAGAGTCCAGCCCTTAACACTTCTATAAAACAATAATTCATAAAGCCCCGCCCCTTATTTTTTTCCATGCCCCCTTTCATCACATGACCACCTTGCATACTTTACATAACTCCTCCAAGACATTTCATCCCATTGACTTCAAACTTGGTCAGTAGTATCACAAGGCCTTTGGGATCAAAATTTATATAAAGCTTTACTGACGGTCACACTATGTGGGCGTGGCATGGCGGCAAAATATGGCGTCTCGCCATAACACACAAGACTGTATAACTTGACCATACATTGTCCAATCTGTCGCAAATTTCACACACGTGATTAGGGTCCAGCCCGGAACACACCCACATGTCAATATTGACACACAGTCATAGCGCCCCCTGCTGGCTACAGGAAGTAACATGTTATACACCAACCCCGAGCACAGTGGTAGGAGACATGCAATTTGGTACGCATAGGGACTGAGCCAACAGCGTCGCGTCCGACGTGCCCTCCCCCGACGGCGCCTCCCCCGACGGCTCCACTCTGCGAGGGCCCGTTCAGTACTGCGCGCAGTCCTAGTCATTTTTTGTATTTCATGTCATTGTCATGTTCATTTCAATTTTGCTCCATGCCACTGGGGGGAGCTGTGTTTGCTGTGTGGCTCAGCTGACCTCGGGTCAGCTGGGTTGGGCCATTTAACCTGGGAAAACCCAGACACCGGTGTTGCTGATTTGGGAAGCAAACAGTTTTCGACTGTGCCCAGTTTGTGCCCAGTTTATGCCCTGTTTATGGCCAGTTTGTGCCTAGTATGTATTAGTTGTTTGGTCTTTGATATAAGGAACAATTCGGTTTGTTGTTTTTGTTACATTTGTATATTATGAGTTAAAGTCATTGCCGCTGTATGACGGGAAAATAAATCAGCGAGATATTATGTAAACATTATTGCACTTTCTGTGTTTTATACGTTCGGAGCGCACTGGGCGCACGTCTAAACTAGATCATCTTTATTAGCAACCAGTACTAGACTTTTTTTAGGAATTAGTCAGTACAATTAGGTCGAAAACTGCTTCGTTTCGGATCGCCGTTCATCAAGAGGACACGGACCTGTTACATTGTGTTACGTGTTCGTTTGGAAACCACGGAGGTGAGGTGGGCAAATGTTTGGAGTTGCCGGAAACTAATTGGAGGTACCGGAGCGAGCTACAGGGCCAGCCGAATTCCAGCATCATCACACCGGGACATCATTCATCAAAGCCGGCCAACGCTCGATTGGGGTATGTGTTGATCAGCGCTGATGTTATGAATGGCCATGATTATTTGTGTGCACACATTCGCGTAAACCCAATGCATTGGTAGCAGACTCGCAACCGTCTAAAAATAACTTTGCGCGTCTAGACGAGTTGTTGCGCAACAAAAACGCATATGCGGGCTTCTTCATTAATAAGCCAAATCACGGTACGTGGCTATTATGGCCGAAGAGGAAAAAGAGACTGAGCTTGGTGTGGGTGCTGGGGCAAAATCTGTTACTGAAAAACGTGTGGTTAAATTAACATCCAAAGCTTGGTTGGAAAAAATAAGCATTTTAGAAAAGGAAAGAAAGTCTGAATTTGGTAAACTGTCTAAAGTAAAGGGGTATATTGCCAAATTGATGAGTGATAAAGATCATGTAAATGAGGTTGAAAATGAATTTAACAAGTTCAATGGGTTGTGTGACAAAATACCGCAGGTGCATACATCCTTATTGGATTTATTGCCTGCTGATGAAGCAAACAAACATGAAATATGGTTCCAAGCTAAAATGTTGAATGTCAATGAGTTTATTGTGGGTACAAAACAATGGTTGTCTGACACTAAAGCTTGTACAGTTACCAAGGTGGATGTTGATGATGATGATGATGATGATTTGCCGGGTCAAACTGAAACTCATACTGAGCAATCTCAAACTGTCCAAAGTGAAAATGAAATTGGACCAACAGAAACAAACAGGGTTGTTGACAACACCAAGGAACATGAAAGGGATGATCAAACTGTTTATGTCAATGCAAGAAATGGAGCTGCTTTTGGAAAGGATGAGGAAGAGGAGGATCAGATTCAACCTCAAGACAGCATTTCAAATGTGCTGTCAAAACACCATGGCTCAAGATCTTCAAGTAGCAGATCCTCCACTTCTTCAGCTAGACGCAATACAGAGGCAGAACAGGCTGCGCTCTTGGCTCGAGCTGCTGCTTTAAAGGTGAAGCATGCTTTGGAGGAACAGGAGCTCATCTTGAAGAGAAAAAAGGAACAGCTTGAGCTGGACACTGAGATAGCTGCCGCTTCTGCTAAGCTAGCAGTGCTACAGGGAGGTAGCAGCCTCCATTCAAGGCAATCAGATGGAATGTCTTCCTATGTCAGGAAAGGGGCTAGATCTAAGCTCCCGCTCACCTCTCACAATCCACAGGCCTCAATATTTGTGCCTCCGCCCTCACAGCAGCATGCATCTCTACCACTGCAAAGCAATGCGTCACCATTGGTAGCATCAACTATCATGCCAAGTTTGGGGGGAAAACCCACTCATTTTGCATCACAGCCAAACCCAACTGTCAGTCAAGGCTCTCAACCCCCTCAGTTACAATCAAAGACAACCTTCAGTCAAAGCTTTCAAACTACTCTAGGCCAACAAGTGTTTCAACCCCTTCAAGGCCAAAATCAGACAGCAGGTCTCTACAATCTGCTGCAACAACAGAATGACATAACAGCTCTCCTTGTTCAAATGCAAACATCACAACTGCTGCCACGCCGAGAAATTCCAACTTATGATGGAGATCCTCTTCAGTTCAACACATTTATGAAAGCGTTCGAACACTGCGTGGAAGCAAAGACCAGCTGCAAAGGAGACTGTTTGTACTATCTTGAACAATTCACTAGGGGGCAACCAAGGGATATTGTACGCAGCTGCCTTCATATGACTGCGGATAAAGGATTTGCTGTTGCCAAGAAGTTGCTCAAAGAGCACTTTGGTAATGAGTTGAAGATAACAGCAGCCTACATGGAGAAGGTCACAGGATGGCCAAGTGTCAAAGCTGAGGACACCAAAGCGCTCAAAGCTTATGGACTCTTTCTTCGCGAGTGTTCCAACGCTATGGAAGATCTACAATACTTGGAGGAACTTAACATGCCAGCAAACATTAAGATTCTGAGTCAGAAGCTTCCATACAAACTCCGAGACAAGTGGAGAGCAAAGGCATGTGTTATACTGGAGAAAACTAGTCGAAGAGCACGATTCTCAGACATTGTGAAGTTCATCGAGCACCAGGTCAAAATCACTTCAGATCCAGTCTTTGGTGACATACAGGACACTTCACCTGTTATCAGAGGAGCTACAAAAGCTAGCAAGTTGCAGGTGAAACCACAGCTCAGAAGAAACAGCTTTGCAACACAGGTGGTCATTGAGGATGGATACAAAGCAGTCGGTGACAAGAAGGAAAGGATTCAGAACAAAGTGACATCCTATACCAAGACTGATTCTATTTCCTGCCTGTATTGTAATGCTGTTGGTCATGTACTGGAACAATGTTTTAAACTGGGAAGAAAGCCACACAGGGAGAAACTGGACTATCTAAAGGAGAAAGGTCTGTGTTTCAGTTGCTTGTGCACAGGACACTTGAGCAAGAATTGCGACAGGCGCATCACTTGCAAAAAGTGCAACCGAACGCATCCCAGTGTTTTGCACATTGGAGAGAAAGAAAGGGTTACTCAGAAGGATCAGAAGGATGGTGAGCAGAAGATTACTGAGCAGTCCAAGGCTTCTGACAGCTGTACAACATCCTCCGCTTGTGGTCTTACAGGGGCTGGCCACTGCAATGGAATTCTTCCCATTTTGCCTGTTAAGGTGAAGTGCTCAAAGGGAAACAAGATTATTGAAACTTATGCTTTTCTGGATCCAGGGAGTACAGGAACCTTCTGCACCAGGAAGCTCCTTGACAAATTGAACATGGAAGGACGCACATTTAAGATTCATATCCGCACCTTGGGCCATAATAACACAGTAGAAAGCTCCGTTGTTGACAATCTGGAGATTTCAGGATTTTCTGGTGAGTGCTTCTATCCACTTCCCAAAGTGTGTACCCAGAAAGAGATGCCTGTTTCCACAGCCAACATAATCAGCGAAAGGGAGCTGAGAAAATGGCCTTATTTAGATAATGTAAAGATTCCTCACATAAACGCTGATGTTGACATGTTAATTGGCACAAATGCCTCCAAGTTGATGGAGCCTTGGGAGGTGGTTAACAGTCGTAAAGGTGAAGATGGACCCTACGCGATCAGAACCCTACTGGGGTGGGTAATAAATGGTCCGTTACGGGGAAATGGCGACTGTGGAAGTGACCAACCTGCAGTTCATGCCAACAGAATCGCCATTGACAGAATCGAAGAACTGCTAACCAGCCAGTATAACTACGACTTCAATGAGCGAGCTTCTGCAGAACAGGAGGAAATGTCAAGGGAAGAAAAGAAGTTTGTGGAGATAATGGAAAGCTCTGCTCAGCTTCAGAACGGACACTACACATTTCAACTGCCTTTCAAAGGGAAAGATGTTTCGATGCCAAACAACCTCTGTGTTGCCATGCAACGTGTTCGTGGTCTGAAAAGAAGACTTCAGAAAGACTTAAGCTTTCATGAGGAGTACAAGAACTTTCTTGCTGATGTTATTAGCAATGGCTATGCTGAAGAAGTGCCGCAGCATCAGCTCGAAACAGAAACAGGAAAGGTGTGGTATATCCCGCACCATGGCGTGTACCATCCACGGAAGGGAAAGCTACGAGTTGTGTTTGACTGTGGAGCAGAGTATAAAGGGGTCTCTCTCAACAGTCAGCTCTTGCAAGGACCGAACCTCACCAGCTCGTTAGTAGGTGTTCTTATGAGGTTCAGACAGGAACAAGTGGCCATAATGGCGGACATAAAGGCTATGTTCCACCAGGTTAAGGTGACAGAAGAACACCAGGACTACTTAAGATTCTTATGGTGGCCTCAAGGTAACCTGGAGCAAGATCTTGTAGAGCATCGCATGACTGTGCATTTATTTGGAGCGGTTTCATCTCCCAGTGTTGCCTGCCTTGCTCTTAGAAAGACTGCTGAAGACAACCAGGCCAACTTTCCAACTGAAGTGATCGAAACGGTCAACCGAAACTTCTACATGGATGACCTACTGAAGAGTCTGCCTTCTGAAGAGGATACAGTCACCATGGTTAAGAATCTTACAACCATTTGCAGCAAAGGAGGTTTCACCCTCACTCAATGGATCAGTAACAGTAGAGAAGTGCTGCAAAGCCTCACAGAGGATCTCAAGTCCAAGAACCTGCATGAACTTGATCTAGACAGAGATAAGCTGCCTTTGGACAGAGCTTTGGGTTTGCAGTGGTGTATCGAGACGGACACTTTCAAATTTAAACTGAAAGTCAAGGAGAAGCCGCCAACCAAGCGAGGCATGCTATCTATCATCAGTTCCGTCTATGATCCATTGGGATTCCTGGCACCTCTAGTGCTCCCCGCCAAGCTGCTGTTGCAGGAGTTATGCAGGACAAAGTGTGATTGGGACGATCCAATACCTCCAGCTTTCCAGCAGAAGTGGAACAAATGGCTGACAGATCTTGAGAAGGTGGCAGATTTCAAGATTCCCAGATGTGTGAAGCCTGAAGGATTTGGGAGGACTGTCAGCGCCCAATTGCATCACTTTGCAGATGCGAGCGAGAACGGATATGGCACGGCTACTTACCTGAGGATGCAGAACATGGATGAGAGGGTTCATGTTGCCTTCCTGTTTGGCAAAGCCAGAGTGGCTCCCCTGAAGCCTGTCACTATTCCCCGTTTGGAGCTCACCGCTGCCGTTGTTGCAGTACGAGTGGACAAGATGCTTCAATCGGAGCTCCAGCTTCCACTGAAACAGACCTGCTTTTGGACTGACAGCACATCAGTTCTTAAGT
This sequence comes from Centropristis striata, assembly GCF_030273125.1. Taxonomy (NCBI): domain Eukaryota; kingdom Metazoa; phylum Chordata; class Actinopteri; order Perciformes; family Serranidae; genus Centropristis; species Centropristis striata. The sequence continues at coordinate 10,605,259 of NC_081524.1, read as the reverse complement.
ACATAAAGAATGAGGACCGAAGATTTCAAACCTTTGTCGCAAACAGGGTAACTACCATCAGGGACAACTCAGAAGTTGAGCAGTGGAGATACATTCCCACTTCCCTGAACCCTGCTGATGATGCTTCACGTGGATTGAAGGCAGAAGATCTTGTGAAGCAAAGATGGATGGAGGGCCCAGAATTCCTACGGGAACCTGAAGAAGCATGGCCAACATTTCCTGTGGATACAAGTGTCACTGCCGACGACCCAGAAGTAAAGAGAAGTCTGACGGTAAATGCAGTACTTGTTGACACAAACACCACATTGCAACTGATGACCCATTTCTCTGATTGGCAAAGACTGAAGGTTGCAGTTGCATGGCTCATTAAATTGAAAAGGACTCTGCTCAAACTGAGTAAGAAAAGAAAAGAGTTGGAGCTTGCAAACACCAGTGCTACTGGAGCGCCAAGGTTAGATGTACAAAAAGAGATGCAAGCTTTCTCAACATCGCTTGGGAATCAGAAAGTGATGCTGGAAGATCTCTTGGAGGCTGAGATCTCCATAATTGCTTTTTGCCAGCAAGAGAGATTCCCCACTGAATTTGCTGCACTAACCTCTAGCAAGCAACAAGTGCCGAGAAGTAGCAGCATCTTCAGATTGGATCCGGTTCTAGAAGGAGGACTTCTACGAGTTGGGGGACGGCTGAATAAGGCAGCAATCCCTGAGGATATTAAACACCCCCTCATCTTGTCAAAAGACCAGCACATCTCCGACCTTATCCTCCGTCACCTCCATCTACAGCTTGGACATGGAGGTAGAAATCATGTTCTTTCTGCTGCAAGGAGAAAATACTGGATCACAAATGGACCTACTGCGGTGAGGAAGATCATATCAAGATGCCTCATCTGTAAGCTCCATGGTGGAAAAACCGGTGAGCAAAAAATGGCAGACCTGCCAGAAGAGAGAGTGGTTCCTGATCTACCGCCATTCACTAATGTTGGTGTAGATTATTTTGGGCCAGTTAACGTAAAAAGAGGGCGTAGCATTGTGAAAAGATATGGAGTAGTGTTCACTTGCATGACAAGCAGGGCCGTGCACCTGGAAGTGGCCTATTTTCTTGACACAGACTCGTGCATCAATGCATTGCGTAGATTCATCTGTCGAAGAGGACAAGTCTCACACTTGAGATCCGACAATGGCACCAACTTTGTGGGTGCGGAAAGAGAGCTGCGAGAAGCCTTAACCTCTTTAAATCATGACCGCATTGAAAGAGCCTTGTCCAAGAAGGGAATCAAGTGGAATTTTAACCCTCCAGCTGGGTCACATCACGGTGGCGCTTGGGAGCGCATGATAAGGATGATCAGGAAGATTTTGTGCTCTGTGCTGCGTCAGCAAACCTTGGATGACGAAGGGTTCCATACTGTGCTCTGTGAGGTTGAAGCTATGCTCAACGACCGCCCCATCACAAGGCTGTCAGAGGACCCCAACGATCTTGAGGCTTTGACACCAAACCATCTGCTACTCCTCAAAGGAAAACCAGTTCTCCCACCAGGATTATTTGACAAAAGGGATGTTTATGCAAGGAGAAGGTGGAAACAAACCCAGTACATCTCGGATCTCTTTTGGAAGAGGTGGATCCGTGAGTACTTACCGCTTTTGCAGGAGCGTCAAAAATGGAACCAGGAGAAGAGGAGTTTTGTTCCTGGAGACCTGGTCATGGTTGTAGACTCCACTGCACCACGTGGGTCATGGATGCTAGGAAGAGTCCTGGAAACCTTCCCTGATAAGAGAGGTCTGGTGCGTGTGGTTAGTTTGAAGACCAAGACAAATATCATTGAACGACCCATAACCAAAATATGCTTGCTTAATGAAGCTAAAGAGTAATTTATTCCCATTTAAAATGGGCTAATTTTTTTGGGTATTTATGTCTCATTTGAATTTGGTGTAATTGGCAGATGCAATTAGGGGCTGGTGTGTATGAGCCATATTCATTTTTTGTATTTCATGTCATTGTCATGTTCATTTCAATTTTGCTCCATGCCACTGGGGGGAGCTGTGTTTGCTGTGTGGCTCAGCTGACCTCGGGTCAGCTGGGTTGGGCCATTTAACCTGGGAAAACCCAGACACCGGTGTTGCTGATTTGGGAAGCAAACAGTTTTCGACTGTGCCCAGTTTGTGCCCAGTTTATGCCCTGTTTATGGCCAGTTTGTGCCTAGTATGTATTAGTTGTTTGGTCTTTGATATAAGGAACAATTCGGTTTGTTGTTTTTGTTACATTTGTATATTATGAGTTAAAGTCATTGCCGCTGTATGACGGGAAAATAAATCAGCGAGATATTATGTAAACATTATTGCACTTTCTGTGTTTTATACGTTCGGAGCGCACTGGGCGCACGTCTAAACTAGATCATCTTTATTAGCAACCAGTACTAGACTTTTTTTAGGAATTAGTCAGTACAAGTACTAATACCACACCATGAAATTACTCCACTACAAGTAAAAGTCCTGCATTCAAAACTTACTGAAGTAAAAGTAAAAAAGTATCAGCATCAAAATGTACTTAAAGCGTCAAAAGCAAAGTACTCGTTCTGCAGAATGGACCCACCTCAGATTGTTAAATATGTTATTATATTTGTATTGATGCATTTATGTAAACAGCATTTAAATTTGGTAAAGGTGGGACTCATTTTAACTACTTAATATACTGTTATAAGGTTTCATTTAGAAAAAAAGTGCAATCACTTTAAATTGATCATGTTTTTCATGTTAAATCTTGACCTGATTAGTAACTTAAGCTGTCAAAAAAGTATGATATTTTAGTACAAGTATAAAGTTACATAAAATGGAAATACTCAAGTACCTCAGAATTGTAGTTAACACATACAGTACTTACTGACGATAAAACACCATCCTTAAAAATGTTTTATTGACAAAATTAAAAGAATCTCTAGTTGCAGCCCTACGTTATAGTGTTTAAGTGTGAATACTCCCATTTTATTAACCTTTATTAATACGATATATTTTATTTATTGATTGCATCTTGTATTATTAATCTGAATCTGTTAGATTTTAGTAAACAACCTTGAGAGTAAAAGTACTTACAGGTGCATCTCAATGAATTAGGATATCATAGAAAAGTTTATTTATGTCAGTAATTCAACTTAACTCTAAATCAGCTGTTAAACTTTTTTTTGTTGTAATCATTCTTTTTGTCCAAACAAATGTACCTTTAGTTGTGCCAGGCATTAAAATGAACAAGAAACTGAAGAAAACAAGCGTCTAATACTTTTTTCCATGACTGTATTATGTACTCAATACTTGGTTGGGTCTATTTGACTTGAACTCCTGGAAATTGACTTTTCCATGATACTCTAATTTATTGAGATGCACCTGTAGTTACTTTATGTTTATCTACCTGCTCCTTGCATGATGCCTCCCAGAAAGGCAGGTCGCAGTTTGAGCTCGATATTCCACCTCTGTCTGTAGCGGCACATAACCTGTAAACACAAACAATCCCGCTGTTATGTCCTTACTGGTTTCCACCTTATTTATATACAGTCTATGGTTTCCACACTAACTGGTTGTCATACTTGTGTGTGCGGCTGTGTTTTGCCTCGGCTAGCAGATTCGTCACATATTTATTAAACATATAACTGGCGATTTCCAGGTTGCATCTCCTATCTACTGTGGATAATATTGTTGTTGTACATCACTGCCACCTACACATAAAAAGAAAGCATGGAAATATAATGTTTGCAAGTTTGGTTAGAGTTGGATTCCAATTCACTACGACACAATTTAATTGTTCATGAACCATCGCCTCTACAGTCAAGAAACAAATTAGACCACCATTGTTTTCTTCAATTTCTTGTTCATTTTAATGCCTGATACAACTAAAAGTACATTTGTTTGGACAAATATAACCATAACAACAAAAATAGCTCATAAAAGTTAAATTGAAGAACTGATATCTAGACATTTTCCATGTTTTTATTGATTATAAGCAAAATCATTATCAATAAAACCATGTTAAATGTCTAGACATCAGCTCTTAAATTAAACTCTTATCAGCTATTTTTGTTGTTATCAATATATTTGTCCAAACAAATGTACATTTAGTTGTACCAGTCATTAAAATGAATAAGAAAGCAAGGAGAAAACAAGGGTGGTCTAATAATTATTTCCATGACTGTATATGTGTATTAAATATGTGACGAATCTGCTAAATGAGGCAGAAAACAGCTGCACACACCAGTACGGGCACCTGTTAGTGTGGAAACCAGTAAGGACATAACACAACAAAACAAACAACTTTGTCATTGTGTTGTTGCAGCTGACAAAGACAAAGACAAACAAACCTCAAAGCCGAGCCAGGAGTACGGAGACACCACGTCGTAGAAAAACTCGATCACTTTCTTGGATGTCATCTTCAGCTCTGCAGACGTCACCTAATCACTTTATCTTTAAATGAAATGAAAAGTTAAAACTGACAGCGTCTCTTTTACTTGCAAACAGTGTCAGGGAGTCAAAGTTCAACGAACCTGACGCAGAAATCTCTTCAGACTTTGACCCTTCAGACGGAGCTGCCGCCCAGCAGCTGTTAGCATTTAATGAATTAAACTTTTTAAAATTAAAGCTTTTATTTAGCTTTAGTTCCTCAGAGCTACAAACAACCAACACGGATTGACTCAATAACAATATCAGACCGCGCAGTTATGCCTTTAAATTAACCAAGCAAACCACATTACAGTAGCGCCACCTACTGGATTGGAGGGTGGCGGCGCTGTGCATGAGCAGTGGAAAACTTGGAAAAGGTCTTTTTCTCTAATAAACTTTTTTTCTTTTAAGAAGATAATTGATAAATTGATATTTTCCAATGTATGTATATATTTTTACTTCTTTAATTTATTGCTATGAACCTGCTTCCCTACACTTTATGCAGAGAAATATAGTATATAGTAGTTTTTTCACAGCTAAAATTTGTACCAAATTCAAATCCCTTTGTTATTTCTGTATATTTAGTTACACTTACATCTGTTTAAAATGCCTCTTTCTTGCACTACACAGAATATTTAAATATATGACCTCTTTAATTCAACTATTATATTTATATATAATATTTATATTAAATAAATAATAATGATATATATTAACTTCTTATTTTCACCACTTATAATCAAAAACAACACTTTTGTATATTATGCACAAATACTCATACAAATATGCAATATCTATGTAGTTCCATATTTTCTTTGGCTTTTTAAATTGCCAACATCATCTGCCTATTTAATAATAGTGTTTTACTGGTGTCATTATACCTATCGTCATCATCATCATCATTCTTCATGTTCTAATAAACTAAATTTAATTTCCTCTGCTGTTCCACAATGCTGCCCCCTCCTCCACTTCCTCTACTTAAATCCCTCATTGAAGTAAAACTCTTTTACTGACAATAAAAACACAGAAGTGTAAACTCCAGACATTTCAGCCTCACCCGAGTGTTTAATTTCTTAAACATTTCACTGAAATACAATATTTAGCATTTCATTAATGTAGAATATCACTGCTATGACAGTAAAATAATTATATTCTCAGAAATTCTATTTACTTTTACTCTCTATTTACATTAAAGCATCCAGCAGGATATAAAGTAGTGACCATATAGCGATGTCTATAAATATATTAACATTTAAATTTTGATCTTTTCTTTTATGTCTCTTCTTGAGGACTTGCTTGGTCTCTGAGTTCAGCCGGGCCCAAACTGTCAGCAGGAGATTTGTCACTAAAAGGCAGGAAAAAATACACAGAAAAGCATCTGTATTTCCAAGTCATCCTACGAAAGATCAAATTTTCACCTGTTTTTATAAGTCTTACCCGTCTCCATCTTTCTCCGTCTGTAAGGGAAGTTAGAAAATAATATAAGCTCAAGGATTTTTATTTTTTTACATTTTTTATTTTTATTTATTTTATTTTTTACTGCATGGCAAGAAAAAGGGCAAGACAATAACAAACAGGACAAGGACTGAAATAAAACAGTTAACAAAAAAAATGAAATAAATAAATAAATAAGGTGGGGATGAATAGAGGACAAGCCGAGGAAATAGCAGCCTAATAATAATAATAATAATAATAATAATTAATAATAACAATGAAATAGTAAAAAAGAGTGAGAGAAATACATTTTTAAATTAATTTTAATCAAACTAATAAAAAAGATTGATAATACATAATAAAATAATTAAAAAACTGCTAATAACTATAATAATATAATGATGATAATGATAATAATAATAATAATAAAGTAGTAAAATAAATTGAGGGACATTTTTAATTAATTTTAATCAAAAATAATAAAAAGGTACATATTGAAATAAGAAAAACTACTAACAATAACTATAATAATAATAATAATAATAATAATAATAATAATAATAATTAATAAAGTAGTAATAGAGAGTGAGAGAAAGACATTTTGCATTAATTTTAATCAAAATAAGAAAAACAACGACTAATAATAACTATAATAATAATAATAGTAATAATAATTATAATAATAATGATATAGCTCAAGGATTTCAATAAATATTTATTGTGTTAAATTCATTTGATGTATTTGTACCTTTGGCCTCTGTGATGCGCTGCCCCCAGTCTTCCTCGGCACGCCAAGAGTCTCGAAAGAGTGACTCCGCACTCTTATGGCTCTCTGGTGACAGAGATTCAAGAGGATAAATGGTAAAATAGTAAAGTTAAGTTTGGGAGAATATGTCTAAAACTTACCTTAAAGTTTTCAATGAATCCCCCGCTCCCCTCAGACGCCCCCCGAGCACCCTCAGCAGACGGCAGAGCTGACAGGGATGGATCCCCCATCATGCACTGGGAACGGGTGGAGAGTTCAGCCTGCAGGCTCTCCAGGAGCATCGAACGAGTGCGCAGCTTCGTAAGAGAGGAGAGACAGGTGAGCAGACATGGCAGAGAGAGCTTGGATATACACAAATATAAATAGTTTCCATCCTCCACCTCCAGTCTGCTGAACCGCTGAGCCTTATAGCAGGAGATCTCTGCATTGATGAGTTTGGTCAGGAGGAAGTCTCTCAGCAGGGACCGCTGAAAGACAGGACAGAGGAAGACTTGTGAAGCATATCTGTAATAATTTTGTACCCTCGTGATTGAGGTTAGAAAGGTTTGGACTCAGGCAGGACAGGTGGTCATACAAAAGTTAACTGGATGGATGAACAAAGCAAGGTTTGTTAAAAAGGGCCCTGGGGGGCAAAATAAGGATAAAAAACTCAGACTGGGCCAGAAGACAAAGACAGGACTGTGTCCCATAAAATTGTACAGCTTTCTCAAAAATTATTAGACCACCCTTGTTTTCTGCCATTTTTCATTCATTTCAATGCCTCATACAACTAAAGGTACATTTGTTTGGACAAATATAATGACAACAACAATAATAGCTCATAAGAGATTCATTTAAGAGCTGATATTTAGCCATTTTCCATGGTTCTCTTGATAATGGTTTTGGTTATTATCAAGAAAACCATGGAAAATGTCTAGATATCAGCTCTAATATTGCTAATAATATTAATTATTATGAGATATTTTTGTTGTCATCAATATATTTGTCCAAACAAATATACCTTTAGTTGTACCAGACATTAAAATGAACAGAAATTGAAGAAAAACAATGGTTTAATAATTTTTTCCATTATATTATATATTATATATGTTATATATTGTACATATTCATTATAACATTTTTCATATTTTCATTTTAGTTCTCATCTTAATTTGTTTATTGTATGCACTTAACACAGAGGCAACATTCCTTGTGAGTGAGAACCTACTTGGCAACAAACCTGTTTCTGAATGCACAAAGGAAATGAGGGGGCTGCTCAAAGCTGGAGGAAGTTAAAAAGGTTGTGGCTGGTTGTGAAAGAGCTCCAAAAATTATGGAAAGCAAAAAATAAGTAATCAGTCTGGGGAAAACATTTTGATCTCCATTTGAGAAGTGTGCTACTTGTAGATGACAACAAAGAAACAGAGACTGAACATTAAAAGTTTGGCTCTTGCTTTGACACACACAGTATTTCTTAGAGTATTTAATGGAGTGAAAACAGCTTTTTGTGTCGTTTCTTACATCTGTGAAGATGGGAGGATCCGGGAGGACCGGACCAAAGGGAGGAACATCCTCTCTGGCTGTGACAGACACCTGTGAAGAGGAGAGACAAATATTAGACATGGACTGATGAACTATACAAGCTGTAATTATCGAGCAACGATAGCTGATGACGGATCAGGATTGTCAAATGATTGACTGATTGATTGATATTATGGATAGTGAAGACAAACAATCCCAGGGATGACACGTGTAAACACTTTCCAACATGGTCCACGGTGTCATTGAAATCACACCTAATATGCACAGAAACCCTAAAACAAACAACAAACAAAATCATTCTACAAATTAAAAACAAAAAAAAAAACTTTGAAACCCTGTCCTAGTATGTTCCTTTTCCTCTCAATATATATCAATCAATCAAACTTTATTTGTATAGCACTTTTCATACAAAAGAAATGTAACACAAAGTGATTCACATCAAAAAGGAAAATCAATAATGATCACACAATACACAAACTGAGGAAGAGCCATCTCAATGTCGAGCATTGAGGAAACACTGGAGGCAGGTTAGAAATTAATTAGATAAAATAAATAAAAAATAAAGTAAAGTAAGATAAAATAAAACAAAAGTAAATATTAATAATAATAATAATAATAATAATGGCAATAAAAAGTAATAAAGCTAAAAGAATAAATAATTAAAAAGTAAAGCATGATAATATATATATACTAATAAATGATAGTAAATAAATAAATAAAAGTGTTGTAACACTAAGATGCATTAGCAGAAAAATATTTAAATATGGTTCAAGTAAAAGCCAAATTAAAAAGATAAGTCTTAAGTTTGCTATGTCTGTATAGCATTCACAAAACCATTAAAAAGCACCAAAAATTGGATTTCTATCAATAACAAAAATCTGTGTGCAGAAATGACAAGGTCATCTAGAATTGCAGAATCTGTCCACCAGAGAGCAGTGACGAGTTTATTTTTCAACCAGAAAATGTCAGAAGAGGAACATATTTTGATCCAAATTTGAATACCCCTATCCAAGAGGTTTTTGAGGATGAATGTTTATGTATAAAAAATATCAGCAGGCATATTGGATTTTCTTTATCCTGAGATAACAGGTACCAGCCTCAAAAATCCAGCATTTATTGGGCTCTAGTCTTGCATGACCAGACCTGCCATTTCTGCCAATAGATCCCCCCCAAACCCCAAACAAGATGCCAGTTACCCCACTTATGATAGGGACGACAGATTCACCTGGTACGTAGCTTCACCTGTCTCCTCTGGACCCTGAATCCTCCGCACCACCAGGAAACAGTGCAGGAAGTGAGACTTAATAACATCAGAGAGAAACGGGGTCTGGCCCTCCTGGTAGACCAGCGCTACGATGTCATTACCAATGTGTCTTTTTCTCTGTAACTGTGTAGACAGAAAAAGTGAGTCAGTGTGTCATCTAGAAACTTGTTTCCCAACAAAAAAATCTCTGAGAAACTGTCTGAATCACCCAGCTGATACAGTAACTGACCTGCTGCGGGTCGCCCTCTGTGAAAGGCAGCTTGGTTGCGACATGGAACATGATTTCTCTTCCGTGAAAGGAAGTGAAGACGGCTTCGCTTCCTGTCTGACCATGACACACGTCCAGGCCTCCTCTGAACCTGAGAAAATGCAGCGAGAAGAATAAATCATGTGATTTTACACATTCATGTGTCATTCGTCCGGCGAAAACAACATCAACATGATGCACTTTACCCTGTGAAGCCCTGCAGCTGAATCGTCTCTCCCAGAATAGAAAGCAGCTCTTTGAACTCTTCACTTTCCTCATTGTTACTGAGTATGTCCTCCTCAGTGAACTGCAGAGAGATGGATGTGGTTATGATTTGGTGCCATATTTCACTCATTTGTGCTAATACAGGACATTTTATGCTCAATTTCTTACCTGCCCGTCCTTTTGGTACAAAACACCAAACTTGAAATTAGGGGACACTCTGTGTTCATCAAAGGTAGTTATGAGCTCTGGAGCCTGAGGGACGAGCGATAGGGAGATAAGCTTTGGAAATATTTGTCTACAGTAAATGGTCATTTATTTTTAGTTATGAAAGTCTTTTTAGAGCGTTACCTTGAGGTAGCTGACCGCTTCAAACTTTGAGACAGTCACTCTGTCACAGAGCATCTAGAGAGAATACGAGTCATTTTTTATTATACAGCATTAAGTACTGTACTCAAGTACAATTCTGTTATTTTATGCTACTTTATACTTCCATTTCGATGTGTTTCTGAGGGGAATATTGTACTTTTTACTGAACATACAGTCATGGAAAGAATTATTAGACCAACCTTGTTTTCTTCAATATTCTGTTCATTTTAATGCCTGGTACAACTAAAGGTACATTTGTTTGAACAAATATAATGATAACAACAAAAATAGCTCATAAGAGTTTAATTTAAGAGCTGACATCTAGACATTTTCCATGGTTTTCTAGATAATAACCAAAATCATTATCAAGAAAACCATGGAAAATGGCTAGATATCAGCTCTTAAATTAAACTCTTATGAGCTGTTTTTGTTATCATTATATTTGTCCAATGAAATGTAATTTTATTTGTACCAGGCATTAAAAAAAACAAGAAAATGAAGAAAACAAGGGTGGTCTAATATTTTTTTCCATGACTGTATGATAAGTTTACAGCTTTGGAATATGTTCACTTACTGAAATAGTGTATTTAAGTAAAACTTTTCAGGTGCTTCTACTTTACTTGAGTATTTCCATTTTATGCTATTTTATACATCTACTCCTACTTATACACTATACTACATTGCAGAGGTTAATATTATATACATTATATACATACATTATATGTTGCATTACTAAACTACCACTCTACCCTGTAGTACACAATGTGTTTAAAAGTGTCTCCACGTGGACAAACAACAACATTAAAACGATCATGCATGTATTAATTAGTGTTAAAATCAGAATAATATAATATTCTGTATAATAAGTACTTTTACTTCTGATACTTTAAGTAGATTTTGCTGATAATACTTTTACTCATGTAACATTAGAAAAATGAAGGATTTTTACATGAAGTATTTTAAGACTGTGGTATTTCTACTTTTACTGAAATGAAACCACTTTCAGTTTATAAAACATGATGAATTATTATCAATTTAACAGCCCCATTGTAATAAAGTACATAAATTTAGCTCCACCTCGACCAGCTACAATTGAAATACTTCATACATGTTAATACATAAAAAAATATATATATAATAAAAACCTTTGCTAATTCAACAGCAGATGGGATGTTTGGGAAAAGAGAGACAGAGAAAACTCCATGCAGAGAGCACTCCTTCATTCTGTGACACAAGAAACAAAAACATTCATGAAGCATAACTGCGACTACATAGAAAGACAATTTTAAAAAAAATGTCTGGAGTGAAATGCATGCATCTTTCTGTACAATGTAGGTCAAACTCCCAGCTGAAGTTCTGGGAAGTTTTTCCCACAGTATGATTAGCTGCAAGCAACAACTCTCCACAAAAATGTCCCCGCCCTCTAGAAACCACTCTCTTCAGCCTAGGTGGCTGTATTTGGCCTGGAGGTTAAGTGTGTATGTGTATGTTTTCATGTCAGATAGATAAACGGGAGAGTGACGATCGAAGTGGACTGTCACCAAATGACAGCTGATGAACTGCCAACTGTCAAAAAGCCCTTAGACCCTTGTGTGGCAGTGGCCAGCAAAAAGGTGCATTACTTCTAAACAGTTTCACTACCCTGGCCAAACTCATGAGCTGTTCCTTGTTACTTTAGCCACGCCCCTTCAACTCATGAACTGTAGAAGACACTTGTAGGAGGCATCACCAGTAGTTCCCCTCGGCCTCTCTTCCCATATAGGTACTTTTGTAGCGGCTAACCAACAGAGTCTGAATGTGACAACAGACCGACGCGGCAAGCAGTGTTGCCAACTTAGCAACTTTATATTTAGTGACTATTCAGACCCCTCTGGCGACTCTTTTTCAAAAAAGTGACAAGCGACAAATCTAGCGACTTTTTCTGGTGTTATTCGAGACTCGTTCCTACTCTTCTTAACGAGTAGCGCCATCCCAAAGCACTCACAAGCGGCCCAGTCCTCCCGCAGCAGACTCTCCCTGCTGCAGTCAGGAGAGCAGGAGCTGTTAACCCCTCAGCGTCCAATTTGCACCAGTCTGCAAATGAATCAGACATGCGCGAAAACTACGCTCAGTAACGGTTCAGAAAGTACCTACCTGAGGCAGGTACTTTCTGAACCGCTACCTGAGCTGCTAACCGGTGAAGTTGGGCAGATCTTGGGCGGATCCTCTCTCCCAAGTCACACCCATAGTGGCTCACTAGAGGGAAAAGTGCCAAATTGAAACACGCCTACTGATCTTGGCAGTTCCTTTTCCGTAGTGCGAGGTAGCCCAGTCAGTCCACAAAGCTTTGGGGGGGTCACAGTTTTTGCCCTAAGAGACTGAAATTTAGCCTGTAGGTCAAGTGTTTGTGAGGTTGTGCATGTGTGAATGCATGAACACGTGGATGCATGCACTTATGTGGTTGCAGCTCTTGTGAATTGTAATTGTGCTTGATTATGCAAAAATAGTTAATAGACCAAGATCTCAACCTTAGTATCACCCGCAGCTTGCTCTCCTCTTCCTCCAAACACACAGACAGAACCAGAGGCCCCAAGCTTGGGTCCACCGCTGTGAATGAGTGATGGTACTAAAGGGAACAAAAGATTATAAAATATAAGTCCAGGAAAGATAAGACATTCCTTGGGACTTTAGATAAAGTCGGCTTACTCTTGAGCGAAAGAACTCGTGGTAATTTCTGGCCTCCCCGTCTCTCTCCATGATGTCGTAGCTCTCTGGATCGAGGCCATAATGGGAGGAGGTGGGACTCACATCTACGAGCCTCTCCAGAGGGGGGTCTACCCAGTACCCCCCCAGCTTGGGAGGGAGGATGAGCGGCAGGTCTCCACCTATCATAAAAAGCTGAGACTAAAATAGACACAAAGGAGCAGCGGATGATGATGAGGGCCTGTCGTTACTGCTGTTTGGGGAAACAAATGTTGCGGCGTTCATAGAAAGGTCAGTATCAACACACACACACAGGATCAAACCCGCATATAGAGTCGACTCTGTGTGTTCTTTATACTCAGATTGAAGACTCACCTTCAGAGGAGGAGGGAATTCACACCGCTGTTCATCGATCCTGCTGCCCTGATGGACAAGGGGAGTATTGATAAGACGATAAGAAACTTCTCCTGCTCAGACACCACTGAACACTACACAGGATCAATGATGCTGTAACTCACCTGCAGCTTTTCAATGATTTCAAACAGCTCTGTGTCCTGATATGAACAACAGGCAGCAGACAGAGATGCAGACAGAAAGGGAAGAAGAAACACGGGGAGGAAGAGGAACATGACAAATTGTTCAGTTGCGAATGTAAACTTCTCAAAAATGCTTTATATGGAGATACTTTAAGTATAGTCAATTAAAATAGAAAGGGTAGTTGCACGCTGGACATGATAATGATATCACCCTCTGGTTGCTGCTGGCAGAGAGGAAAGGCTTTCTGTCACTGGCAGGAGAGTCCAGGATGTCCAGTATGCTGTCCTCTGCAGAATCAGGTCTGCAGCAACAGGTTAATTTACACAATTCATCCCTTCTAATTCTCATGTAATGACAATACATCTTGAAAGTTAGCTCGAAACAGCTGCAATAAGATGGAAAATAAAACCCTTACCTCGTCTCATCCTCACATGTGAATCTGTCCACACTGTAAACAAGGAAGTGAGAACTACTCGAAGAAGAAAACGGATCATCTTACACAGACAGGATTGCTTAAATCTAAAAATAATGTCATTTATCATTCAGTTTATGTCGCTATAATGACTTGAAAATGTCAGCCATAATTTGAGACAAACAGAGTCTTTACTCACCCTCCATATGCCCCAAAAGTGAAACTTCTCTTTCTGGAGAAAGACATGTCATTCCTCTTTTCTCTCTCCATGGCTTTGGTGTCACTGTGAATGTTTGTACATGCCAGTTTGCTACCGAGTCAATCAGGGCTGGCTAAGGTTGAATTAATTCACTCTATCATTCTGTCACTCCTCCTCCTCGCTGCCCCCTGCCTCTCACTCATTTAAGCTTCCCTTTCCTCCCTCTGTCCTGCTGTCAGCCAGACATTCAGCATTAACCCGCTCATGCCTCACAGGTGTTGCAGCTGCCACGAACTATGAAGCGGACACGGTCTGGCTGCTTCACGCCGTCGTTTCCTCCTGCTGGAATAAAACACTCGTAGCAGTTTCTCAGACTGACTGAACTTAAAGATGGACTTGTAAATAAATAAATAAATGGGTGAGACATTTTCCCCCAGACCTGTTACCCTTTGAGTCAGTAAGGATCATCAATTATTGACAGCACACACAGTGAGGGTGAGGAGAAAGACAGCAGGGGAGGGCAAAGTGAGACGAAGGATAGAGAGAGAAAGAGAGAGAGGGAAGTCAAAAAGAGAGAGATTGAAAGAAAGAGAGAAGCAGATAAAGGAAGTGTGGACATTTAAATGGTGTTCAACATGATGCAAATTACATTCCTATTAACTCTTTATCAGATAATGTTTGTATGGTTGTTAAAGAGAGGATGCAGAGTACGTATTAACCAAATTGATAAAAGTTACATTTTGGACTTGTGAATAACAAAGTAAAAATGCTTCACTTTTAACACTACTTAGAAACTTTAAAGAAAGATCAAATTTATTTTGCATATCTTTTGATCAGATGTGGAAGAAGTTTTTGTTTGTTTTTTAACCTTTTTTGTTAACAGTTTTGTTCATTGAAATTTTCAGGGAATATATATTAATGAGTTGTTCAGTTTTGATGCCTTCTTTTTCTAAGTTCTTTCTAAGTTTCTACACATTAGACACATTAAAAAACTGCTTAAAATTATAAATGAATATATAAATAATAAAATTAATACATAAATTATATGATTAAATAAAAGAGAGATAGCAGTAGTGATATTAAATATCAGATTTAAAAAATAATTTTTTTTTTTAAATGAGCACAAATCGTTTAAATAAAGAAAATTGTATTTAAAGTAAAAAGAAAAAGAATACAGCAAATAACAGTAAAGGAAAAAGACAATATACCAAAACCATATTTTCCCCCAAAAGTTGTAAACCCTGAGTTAATGTTTCTTAAAAAAACAAACAACAAAAGACAAAAAAATGGTCTGTTCACCCATCATAGACAATGAAGGGATAGATATTTATTTTTCCTAGACATTTTTCCTAATAGACATGTCAAACAGGCCCAATACTTGTCTGTATTGTTAATTTAATTTTCAATAAAAATACCACCAAAAAAATACTTTTATTTCAGTAAAATCTCATGATACTTCCCACCACTGTACATTAGGTCATTACATATCATAATGAAATGCTGTTTTTTTCTTTTCAGCCAATAACAGACCATCCCCTTCGAGATAAAGGGCTTTCTATTAGTTAACTGTTTGTGTCGATCTCCAAAGTGCTCCTTATCAATTGGCTACTTATTTACAGAAAACGGATTCAAATTCAAAATGCCCTTGAAGTCCATATTTTTCAGTAGTTTAACGGTAGATGGCACCAGTCTGTAATAAACCAGCTGATTGGACACTTGAAACGCCACTCAAACTGTAATCTACTCTCATTGGTCAGAATCCCAAACAACGACTTTGTAGCCCCGCCCATTTCCCTTGCAGCTCTCATACCCCGCGGAAGTTGGTTTGTGGAGTGAGGACGGGATGTTGTTAATTTGTCTGAAATAGTGTAACACAAGTGGATATTTTTCTCCAGTTTTTCAGCACGGCTTTGACCTTCTGTTGCAGAAGCAGAGAAACGGTACGAAGCTGGTTGGGAAGGAATTCAATTTCGCTCACGTTAATGCAAGAAAAAAAAGGCAATCCGAAGTGAGCTAGCTAGCTAGTTAGCATTGATAATTCGCAATCAACGTTTAACTGTCATTACAACTTTCCTTTAGTCTCTTGCATCGTGACGATCTGTTAATATGATAATATATACTATAGCTGTACGTGTATCTATTGTCTTCGCGAACTCATAAGATAGTTTTACCTTTGTAAACACCTGCATTGTTCAGCTAGCACTGGTGGTCGTTGTATTTTTGATGGCTTTAAAAGTATGTAATTACTTATGATCGATAACGTTGAGTGTTTTGTGATGATACGCTAACAGATGTATAATTTAATTATAGCAATTTTGCAACATGTCTGATTGAAAGAGCGCAGCAGCAGCAGTGAAGTGTACAACGATACTGTGTCGCTGCTGTCTGAAGCGAGGCATTAAAATACTACACATTATATCCCTCCCTTGTAGGAGTTGTTGACATTAGCGCTGCAACAAATATGCTGCTTTTCTTGGTCATGCATTTAAGTAAATGTAATATATCGTCACCATGTTAAAATAATCGCCTGACTCATTTTTTCAAGTTTTGCAGGAAATATAAAAAACTTCACCAAAAGTGTAACATATGACATTTATTGATCATTTCTCTCAAAAAGGATGAAGCAAAGGATGACTATTGGCATAGTAATAACACTGTGTGTAAATTAGATTACTTAAGAGAAATATATGACTTAGGCAATTTTTTGAACATGCCTTTGTGACTTCAGCAAGATATGTTAACACTTTATTCTGAAGGTGTCTATATAAGAGTCACACAAGCCTGTCAGAAACATGACAAGTATCATGAGCATTAATGTTCATGACACATCCCATGTCATGTTTATGACACGCTCATGTCACTCTTATATAGACACCTTCAAAATAAAATATCTTGCTTAAGTCACAAAGGCATGTTCAAAAAATTCACATTTTATTTTGACTTAGGCATAATAAATCCGCTTAAGTCACACACTTGACATAGGCCATTATCTTAAGGGGTAAAATCACATGATCTGATCAACTGACGATGTAGGCGATTTTACCATAGGTGGACGGCGTCATGAGGAGATGATTTAGGCAAAAAAAAACAATTTTGACAAAAAATGACTTGGGCGATTATTTTAACAGTGTGACGAAATGTAATATATTTAGGTTTGGAAATATTGGTTCTACAAAACAAGACATTTAATGAGGTCACTTTAGGCTCTATATTTTAACAGTAGCAGGCTTTTCTCGCAGTGTCTAATGTTTAGGAGATCAAACAATTAATTGTCAAAATAATCAAGATTATTCTATAAAAAACCTTGTCGTTAGTTGCAGCCTTGGTTGACATTGCCTGCCATTCCTTATATTGTGGCAAAAGGGCTGCAAATGATAATTGTATTCATTATTGTTATCTGCACATCATTTTCTCGATAAATCGTTTGGTCTATACAATGTCAGAAAATGGAGAAAATGCAAACATTCCAGTCTTTCAACGACAAAGACTCTTTAATGTGTTGTTTCTCAGTTCAAAACCCAGAGATATTCCATTTTAATATAATGTAAAGCAGATAAAATCAGGTGATCTCCATTTTAAGAGACTGAAAACTGCATTTTCTGCTTTTTTTCCATGAATAATTACTTTAAGGATTTATTTATAGGCAAAATACATGGGGATTGTTTTGCTTTCAATCAATAATTGATTATTTAACTCATTGTTGAAACTCTACAGTGCTCTAACTTCTGTCTTGTTATTGTTATTGATCATGTTCATGTGTCTTATTACCTGTGCTATACCCAGTTTGTTGAAGCAAAATGTTGGAGTGTGGCATGTTGGAGCAGGACAAACGGGCTCTTCGGAGACGCTCTGCTATTCTCTGCAAACAGCTGGTGGTGGATGAGCTCCTCATTCAGTCATTACAGGCAGATGAAATCCTAACGGAGAGCATGGCAGAGAGCATCATGGTATGTGAACACTGATAAATCATTTCATTTAGGACCCAAGCAATAAACCTTCTGATTCTCAACATATGTGCAAATATAACATATGTCAGCTACTTACACCTGCCTAACTTGCTATAAATAGGTGGCTGCCAGCCACTTTATTAAAGGTTATGGTCAAGATTAAGCCCAACCTTGCAGTCAGAACCACAAATGTGTCACATGATAAACCTGTGAGGTCAACAAATGATAACAGGGATCATTAAATGTAATTGTATTGTTTTTATTTAGTAAAATATAAGATATTTTTACTTTTTTATACCTTCAAACATGTTATTTTTTTTTCAAATTAAACTAAAACAATCTTTGGCCAGAATGATTTCCATTCATGTCGACACTATGGACTTAACCTAAGATGAGAGGCCACAAGACAAGACATTGTTGAATTTTAAAAAGTCATTAGCCAAATAGGTTGTGATCCACTAAGTTATGCCCTTCAGAGAACCTTTAAAGTCAGATGTGAATTGGGATGAGTTTGATGTTTGGTCTGGCACAGGTTTACTTACAGAAGACAAAAAAATTAAAGATTGGCATTGAGAAAGCCCTCTGATTTGGAAACAATTACATGTTACATGTTGTTTTTCTTTCTTGTCTGATCTCCTTGATTCCAGGCCGAGCAAACATCTCATAAACGAAGCTGGCGGTTACTACTACTCCTGCCAAAGCGGGGGCCCAGAGCCTTCAGCAGCTTCTGCTCCGCTCTGCGAGAAACTGAGCAGCAGCACCTGTGTGAGCTACTCGCACAATCACCAGAAAAAGACAGCAGAGAGACACCTGTAGAGGTGAGTGTGCTCTCAGACATCACACACCGAAGGGACACAGAGCTGCAGTATGCACAGCAGATTCTTACCAGACTTAGTGCAGTTTTAGACTGTTTTCTGCTCACAGACTATTCAGCCTGAGGAAGAGCCAGAGGGAAATGCAGGGCGAGTAGTCAGGCAGACAACTGAAAAGAAGAGAGAGGTGAGCAGGATGAGCAGGATTACTGCAGTCATTGTCACTGTTGACATTCTTACAAGACCTAGACAGAACATAAGATAATGTCTGGGGGAATAATGTGTTTTTTTTAATAATTGTCAGCTCAGTTGTACATGCTCGCAATTCAAAGAAAGTTACACATCTCTGACAACAGTATGCTCAAGATAAATGGTCTTCTGCAGACATCTTCAGTAGACAGAGAAGAAGAGAGAAAGGTGAGCAGCTCCTCATCAGGCCCAGTCCAAGCCTCAGATAGCTGCCGGCCCTCAGAGTCACCAATCAGAGGATTGATCCCAGTCAGGGAGGAAGATAGGAGGATGAAGAAAAGAGGAAGAGATAAGCAGACCGATGTGAGAATCACAAACAACATCCATCTTTTGTTAGACAACCAGATGGCCCGCTGAGGTAGTTAGACAGCAGGCAGGAGGTTCCCCTAATAGTTAAGTTCAGAGTGCAGTTGTCATTTTCCAACAACAAACAACAGCTGCTGCCACAGCGAAGAACAAGTTCTGTCATTATCTGTCTTTTGTTTGTATTAAGCACCTATTGTTTTGTCATTAATAATTTCTGTATCATTTTGAATTTCAGAGGTTTGTGGAGTCCTCTTATCGACTTCCAACTCAGGAAGGAATTGCTGCCAAGAGAGCAAGGACACACGGTGAGTGTTGCTGCTGTGTGGCCTGCATTCAGGTTAAAATAGGTTTCTGTCTCCAATGTTGTTGTCAATATTTTTCTGTTTCCTTGGAGACAAGGAGTGGTGTCTGGAAAAAAAAATTGTCAATGTTAAATAGAAAAGTAACTGAATAAAATGCAACACAAAAACATTTTTTAGCCATCAGCAGCTTAAGAGAATTCAGTCTCAGTGAACTGTTTCTTATATAATAATCCTATCACTAAGAGACGTGTAGGAGTGTCGTTCCTCTAGTTTTGAGTTACTGTCTGTACCTACAGGCGCCACGCCCCAACAGTGACTCATTCACAGCATTGTAGTACAAAGTGTGTTGTCACATAACTGCTGCCGGCCAGCGGGGGCACACAATGATGTGAAAGCTTGGCATCAGCAATTCATCTTGTATCAGGCAGAGTTTAATGTTGTGATCATATGTGTCTGTGTCTGTGTGTGCAACAGAGTCCATGGAGTTCAGTCTGGATGCTGATAGTCCCATCAACACTCCCGTGCTCCCATGCACTCCCGACTTTTACCTCTCTCATTGCCAGCAGGTAAAATGCTTTTCTTCACAAGGTCAGGTCAGGTTTGCAGTAACTTACTAGGCTATGCTTATTTATTTATTTGTCTTTTATTTATGCAGAAAGATCCCATTAAGATACAGCAAAATGGGACAGACCTCATAAAAAACATTGCAAAACATTACAACAGACACAGAACAAACCAGAATCAGTGGCCTAAAAATGATGGCACTTGTCAAAAGCAATAACATTGTTCTGAACCCTTACAGAATGTATTATTCTTAATTAGGTTGTTTTGGACTAATTGATCAATTCCTGCCATCTGCAAATCTTAACATGTTTTTCTTCCTTTCCACACTCCAGTCCTACAGAATGACTTCATCCCCTCGTGGTCTTGCTTTAGTGATTAGTAACGTGACCTTTGATCCTTGTGCTGCGACTGACCTTGACCCTAGGAAGGGGGGCGAAGTGGATGACGAGGTCCTCAGGAAGGTCTTCACAGAGCTGGATTACTCGGTGACAGTCAACAGAGACCTCACTGCTCAGGTAACACACACACACACACACACACACACACTCAAAATTTATTTGAAACACAAATCATTAACCTTATTTAGTTGCCAAAGCAAGAAGAGTAAATTATAAAAGGGAGAGGAACAAACTTGGCAGGTTTGTTTAGCTCATTTCCCGTTTTCAGTGGCAGTGTTATCATAAAGTAAACACACTTAAAATTTTAGTAATTTAGCTTATTCTGCGAAACTTGGCATGAGTAACCATGTTGGCTCACAGTGTCTTCCTCAAAGACACTTTAGAAGAACACTTACAAAGGGTGTTGGCAGTGGGAGTGAGGAGACCTTGACTTTAAATAGATTTCCAACTCAAAACCAGAATGATCAATGTAACCACATGATTGCCTCACCAACCTGTCCAGTATTTAAAAAGCAACACCCGCAATTTACCAGATTTTGTGTCCTCTGTGCAGGGCATGAGGACGTGCATTGAGAACTTTTGCCGTCGGTCAGACCACCGGACAACAGACAGCTGTGTGGTGTGTCTGCTCTCTCACGGAGTGGAGGGAGCTATATACGGTACAGACGGACAGCTCCTGCAGGTGTGTTTGTGTGTTATTTTTTATTAGTTTCTGCATATGATTTTATTCAAGCGTAAAGATGCAGTCCACTTTCAGATGTGTAACTTTGCCAATTGTTTAATTTCAGCTGGATTGGGTGTTTGAGTCCTTTGACAATGCACACTGTCCGCTGCTGCAGAACAAGCCGAAGATGTTTTTCATCCAGGCCTGCAGAGGAGGTAAGACTCTTGATCGGATCCTGTTCATCCCTCTATTATCATTGATTTACATACACAGGAGCGGTTGGGTTAAAGGGCATCATATCTTTGGGCATGCACAGTAAAAACTGGTCTGTCCTTGTGGAAGGCTCAATAGGTGGAGCACGATCTTAGACCTTGGTTCTGTCAGTCTAAGTGCACCCAAAGAGTACCTAAGCAGAAATCATTCCTCTATTTCAAGCGCAGTCTGCTGCAACCCGCCAATATCGCAGCTCCAGATTCATTGCATGTGTGTTGTACCTCAATGATGTGACGCCATTTGACCCCTTGACATCTCCTCTTTTTTATTCTCCTTGGTGGAAACAAAATTCCAAACTGAAGCAGTTGTTGATTACTTGCAGCTGGTTAAGTAGAGCGAGGAGGTCGCAGTCTATGAAATTATATGAGGAATGAATTAAATAGGTTTTTAAAAAGTGTCTTTGAGCAAACAGTTATAGTCATGTGCATCAAAATATTAGGGAGATAAGCTGCAGACCCACGGATACATGCAGGCATTCACGCGCACACACAAACACATAAAAAACTGAATGAATTAATTATCCCCTCCAGCCTTATGCTGGGAAGAGATAAGTAATGTAACAGTCACAAGTTTTTTGTAGTGACGTCATGAATAAAAGTGGCCAAAACAAGTTTCCGTTTTTGGTTTTTGGGCTTACTTGAGCTCTCCCATAGAGTGAGGAGTTTATATGTCCAGGAGGATCTCAGAGCACAGGCTTCACATGTGAAGAAATCAGTTTAGAGGTTGGGGTCTCTGGAGCAGACACATAGATCATGATACACATATATTAAAATGTATCAATGACTTACAACATGTGTTAAGACCCCTGCCACATAATTAGACCTTTTACTGTAAGGGAAAATACAGATGTGTCACTCCACATGTCCAGATGTTGTTCTCTGTCACCTTCCTGCTCCTGTGTGACAGTTACACAGGACCAGAAGCTGTGGATTGTGCCATGCTAAGTCATATTTAAGTGTTTTGTTGGAGCCTCGGATAAAAGGTAATATAACAGAAGCGCAATAATACTCCATAAACAATGTGATTAATCTGTGACATAACCAGGCTCCCAGCAAATTAGTCTGTCTCTGTGATGGAGGTTATGGTCTGACTATACGGCTGATGATGCCCCTGACAAAACCTCAGACCCCTCAGGAGCAATCGTAATTACTGTCGAACACTCCCTTGCTCCACCACAGAGCCAACCACCGGTGTGCTGCCATTAGATCTGTTTGGCCAATTTCTCTCCTAATAGCCTCAGCAAAAACCAATAATAATAATAACTGTTTCAGGGTTACATTGATTATGAATGTGTGTTCCAGGAATTTAAAAGTTCTTGAACTAATTTGGATAAATGGCAACTAAGTTATGAAATGCTATAATAGTATGGCTTTTGTTAAATGTTCTTGTCATGCAAATAGGTCATGTCTAGGGCTGGGCGATATGGATCAATATCCCGATATATTTAGGCTGAATATCGATATGTGATATATATCCTGATATTTTTATCGCAAAGTGAGAGCAAATGTTCAGTCAAAGTCAAATGTGACATGTCACAAGTAGTTTTACTGAAACCGTTTATTTAAGTGAACATAAATACTGTATAACAGGAGTACCTTTTTTAAAAAAAATCAAAGCTCCATAAAGTGCACATTTAAAAAAAAACCTATCTTAAATAAAAATAGCCTATGAAATTAAATAGGCCATTTTTTCTGGAATAAATAATTTATATGAGAAAAGAATAACAAATATTACAAACGAAAAAAAAATATATATATATCCACATATGCGATATGGTCTAATTCCATATCACATTAAAAAATATATTGATAGATTTTTTTTCTTAGAGTAAGATTTCCTTCCTTCCATAGTTATAACTCAAACAAAACTGTTGGTGCCATAGAAATAGAATGAGAGTAGAAGGGACATTGAACTCTTTGCTGTGGTCAGTACACGGACCACAGACCACTGTGGTCAGTGACTAGTTTTGAGTAGTTCAAAAGAAAATGGCGCGCTGTGCACTGACCATGGAAAAATAAAATAAACAGTCAGTTACTTGTAATGACAAATGAAAATAACGGCTACTCCGACCATCCTGCAAGGTGGATTTGATTGAGAATGCCTGTTATACGGATGGTCCCTTTTGTTTGATAATTTGTTTTTCAGCTTGTGGTTTATCACAGAGTTGCAGAAAATGCGTGAGCGACCATAAGCTTGACATTTAACACCAAACAGCTTTGTGTTTAATTTGCTCAGAAGCAATTCTGTATGTTTTGGCAAGAGCTGTAATAAAGACCACTGAGGTTGAGTCAGATAAGTCAAAGTCTGAGCAGTCTAAATGAGGGTTCAGCATGACTGAAGACAGAAAGGCTTTAATTTAGCTCTGCCAAGTCAAAACACCCACAAAACTGATGGAAGTATGTGGCAATAGAAAAAACATTTTTTTACTTTGTTTGCTGAAAATGTTTATTAAAAACAGTTAGTTAGATGTTGGCTGAATTGAACCTTTCTTGTCTTCCAGAGGAGATGGACTGTGGAGTGGAGCAGATAGATGGACCAGCAAGGACCTGCTCACCAAGCTGTGAACAGAGGGACGCTGGCAGAGAAGGACAGGGGGATGCGACCTCCAGGCAGCGAGGGGACCTGGGGAGGCCCAGGATTAAACTGCCCCAGCGGTCTGACATGATCTGTGGCTTTGCATCTCTCAAAGGTCAGAGAATTTGTAAGTCCTTCCCTTTTGCTATTCTGGGGTGGATTCATCTATGAAATGTGCTATTAAACTGAAGTGTAAAAGATAATTGAAAAACAGTGATGTGTGGGGAAAATGAATGAGGAAGTGGAGATGTGCAGCAACCCATGCAATGAAGAAATATAGGTAGCAACATTTCAACCAGAAAAACCAACAAAACTCATTTTGTGGGCTGTATGTTTTTATTCTCTGCTAGTTTTGTCCTGCACTTGTATGCATTCAATTATGGTTTAATGTGGACTTTTTTCTGCCAGTGATGCATGCAGCCTGTACATGAACTAACTGCAAAAAAATACAGTATGGGAGGATGTAGGTGGCTTTTCAGGGGAACTCCACCAATTTTACACATCAAAGTCTGTTGACAGGTTTGGAAAGTACACAACATAAGTGAAAAATGTTGTAAAGCCTTCTGTGGCTGCAAAGGGACCCAGAGGGAGGTCTGATCAGGACGTAGCCTGCTTCTTTTCCCACTACTAGCAGAACACAAACTGTGTAATGTAGATAGCAGGGAGTTGCTGCTCTACCACTGCCTCCATCAATTATTTTGGTGCTGTTTTGTGATTTGGGTGGCTTTGATGGCTTTGAAGAGAGCATAACGACTTCAGTTACCCATTGGAAAGTGTTGTGCATATAGCTACACTTGAACAGATTTTGTTTTTGTTTTTGGTGACTATTATACGTTTACTGTTGCCCTGTCCACACTAGTACTTTGCTTAGCTTCCATGCTGTACTCCTGCCTGGTTAGAGGCATGCCAACTGCCATCAACTTCAAAAAAATCTAAATTATCCCCTTAAGAACTAAAGTGCCCGGAGAAAAACATATTGGTTGAAAAAGTTTCTTTTTTTCAGCTCTCCTTCAGCTTAGACTGCTTTTCCCATGACAGCTATCGCAGTTTCGGATGTAAATGTGTTTTTTATGACTTTAGACGATCGTTTCTGTTTCTAGTCATCAAGCTACCAGACACCTCGTTGGTTCTGTGTCCCTGTATCTCATCTGGTTGTATTAAGGCTGTATTGTTTGATCTCTTGCTCCTCAAGGCACAGCCGCCATGCGGAACACCAAGAGAGGATCCTGGTTTATCCAAGAACTCAACACAGCACTGCGCCTCCACTCCAGAGACACACACCTTGCAGACATCATGGTGCAGGTGAACATAAATGAGACCTTTACTGCATGCACAGTGTAAAATAAGCCTTCGTGTTTGGTAAATGTGTTTAAGACATCACTGTAAACCTTCTGTCTCTTTTTACTCCCGTCTGTTTCCAGGTCAACGGGCGCATTAAGGAGCGAGAGGGTTACGCTCCTGGCACCGCCCACCATCGCTGCAAAGAGATGTCGGAGTTCACCAGCTCATTGTGCAAAGATCTCTACCTTTTCCCCAAGTACCAGCCCCAGTATTGACATGCAGATATGCACATACACAGATTAACACACACACACACACAGAGCATTCCTTAAAGCCTCTCCGCAAGGACACGCAGCAGTTCATTCCACTCCAGTTACTACCACACACTCACACATTGCTCTGTTACAACTTCACCAAACAGAGGATTTATTCATTCATATCGTCTGTGTAAATACTGCCTCCTCAGACACACACGCGTGCATACACTCGCACAAATCTTGGAAAGGAAAAAAAGGAGCGGGTTTATGTTAATCTACATGTACTCGGAAATGGGCAACGTATTAGCATACAACTTACTTGTGTATTTGTGTGTCTGTGTCAATGCCAGTTAGAGGGTTTAGTTGATAATCCTTTTTTAGTCGAAGACAGAATTTTTTTCTTCCTGCACAGCTACTTTGAGGTTTCACTCTCTCTCTTTTTAAAATGTATTTTGTACACAGATCTATTTTTGTGGCTTTATTTTGTATGAAATTGTTTTTATAAGGATTTTTAAGCTCAATTTCTTTATCTGTATATAATGTTTGTTAAAATATGTGACCATTTCTTGTTTTTCATGTAGTGACAGGCAGGGGGCAGCACAGCAGAGACGAATGCATTTCATCATCTCTTTTTCATCAATATTATTCATGGTCCCAGTTCATAATGATCTTTGCTGTCATGACAGCTTTCATTTTAGACGTAGTCAGCTACAGTGCTGATTAAATGTTTTTTTCTCTATGTTTGCCTTATGTAGAAGAAAAAACCTACAGCGCAGCTTTAAAGGAAGATTATATCAAAGTTTTTTTTTATCTTTCATTTGTGGGTTTTCAATCTGGAAAATATTTTACCTTAAATTTCATAAAGGGCACCCACTTTAAATTGACCTAGTAACATCTCTGTTACTGTAAATCTGTTCCCGTCAGGGTGGTGGGCTTCCAGGGGAATGTGGTGCTACTTGTGGGGTCATACACCTACAGTGTGAACTCTGACCTTTACGCTAACTCTGACTCCTTAATGGTGTTTCTCCCAATGTGGGTGCTGCATAGTTAGTTAGTCTGCCTACTGTTTGGTGGTGTTTTTCTGTATCTCTTGCAGTATGGATGTATTTCTTTGTCTTCCATAAACAATATGCAGTTTTGTACAGCAGCCTGTGCCATATGAGGATGATCTATCCAATGAATTTATGACCGTTGAGCTTTCACAGTATATTGTATCTCTTTGGCACCCCCCCCCCCCCCCACCAAGATATCGATTTCTCAAGGGTGTGTGAGCATTGATGTTTCCCAGAAAAGCCCCGATCAGTGTGTTTTGTTACAACAGTGTTGTAGTGAAGAAAACATATTATATGGTAGAAACAGTATTGATTGTTAAACATCTGAAAACAAAGATGCTTTAAAGCTGTGTGTGAAGGGCTCAGGGTGGAGGTTACCCAGGTCTGGAATAGGAATGGGGCCATTAATCAGATTTTATCACAGATTACAATATGCAACACTTGCAATAAGTTGATCTCGGTGAATTTCCATCATTGGGATAATCGTGAATATTGTCACAAGTTACTTGAAAAAGCTGTCTAACTCATTTACTTACATTTTGAGTGACACAAACGTTATAACTCATCTTATCCCTTCTGTTCTCACCAAAGCTGAATTTCTGCTGCAGTTTCAGCGTTGCTGCTGTCTCCAGCCAACTGACTGCAGTTTACTACAGTTTTTCCTCAAACAGTAGTTTTGGTCACAGCTAGACTTTGACCATTATGGGACTTTTGAGACCAATTCTGATTTTAGAGGGCACTTACCAATATGGTGGCCCATCTAATAATTTTTTTAACTGGAATGAAAATAAACCTTTTCTCACTGATATGACTATGAAAAGGTACTCAGAAGGAATCTTTCTTAAAATAATACATTTCTGAAAGAATATTTAACATTATTGTACATACAGTGTATAACTTCACAATCACAAACGCATCACAATCTTTGAAGAAGTAGTCCCACACTTTACTGCCTGTTCAGCCTTCTATAGGTAACATTTAATTTTAATTCCACTTTTAAGCATATGATGATCATTATCGGAATAATATTGTGAATCAGAGACAGGACACACAGGAGTGTATTTTCACTCCGGTCCCATCACAATACCACAAATAAACCATCACATCTCAATTCCAAGACAGTAACAATAACATTCCTGACTCCTGTCCTACCCTGTTTTCTTGTTGAGACCAAAAATGCCCTCAGGAAAGATCACAAAAATATAAAAAACACATTGGCCAGAGGTTCCGATACTTTTACTAATGAGGACCAGCTGTTTATTGTTTATTGTTATTATTAAAAAGATCCCCATTAGCTGTCACCAAAAGTGGGACGAGCTAGTCTTCCTGGGGTCCACAAGACAAAACAAAAATCACTTAACAATTAAACATTGTAGATATTATTATATAGCTGTTAGATCCCTGTTGCAAACGCTTTAAGAGGGCTGGAGTCTATATGTTTAAAACCCATTGTTATTATCATTCCCGTCCTGCCCGCTCCCTTTGAGTTGTTCTCCTGTCCAGCCCAAAAATTTACTGTATCTACTGTAAATTGCAGCTATTTGGCTAGGATACATTTTCATATCGCCCCACGCCTGCTCTGGAAGGTGCTCAAACTTCTCCTTTTGATTCTATAATTATTTAAACAGTGGTATAAAAGGGTTCGTCTCCTGCAGGATGAGACATTTGCTAAGTTGATGTGTGCTGCCAGGCTCTGCTGAGGTGCTGTGTTGGGGGGGGGGGAGTCGGGAGAGATTTTATTTCTGTCAACACCAATGACTGCCAAATGTTCTATACAATAAACGGGACATGGTTTTTAAACCAGACAAACTGTTGTTGTTTTCTTCCAGCTGCACCTGCATTTTCCTGTGACCGCATGGTTTTGTGCATATGTTGTGCTTTAAGCTGAACCCTGCACCATGTACACTTGGCCTCTGCACGAATGTACACTCCTGTGCATGCTCCACTGTATTTGATCCTCCTTGTTGCTGTGTTTGTGTGTGTTGTTCCCGGTGTACAGCCCGTCCTCCCTGTTCTCAGGTATAGTATAACTGGCTCCCCACTATTCCGCTGCGCTAAGGTCTCCATGCTGTGACTGGGACGTATGTATCTCTCACACTGCCCGCCGCCCTGTGATAATGTTCTTCGTGTATCAGATAGAGGCCCAGCCAGCTGTCCACAGTCATTCTCCCTTGACACACATACATACACACACACACACACACACAGCGGCGATCAGAGTAACACATTTCTCGCTGGCCTCCGGTGTAGCTGTGAGATTAGGCTGTTATGCGCTGGCGTGTGGACCACAAAGCAGGGCGGGGTTAAGGGGGATCTGTGTGTGTCTGTGTGTCTTTGAGGTTGTCATAATGGCCGCCTGTCTCATCAGCCTGAGAGCAGGAACCAGAGGACGAGTTAGTTTAGATTAACTTGTCTGAGAGGGATGTTGTCTCTACGGGGGTGCTGAGCAGTGGTGGTCTACCCCGATGGCCTGTGGGCTTTTCAGCTTTTAGTGAATTACGTGCAGCACATGCGCCTGGCTCCCTTCCTCTAGGTGTCTGAAGCTGCCGGGGAGGTTAAGCAACATGGAGATCACTTTACCGAGCTCTGCAGTGGGTCCTGCAAGCATTTTGGGGTGTGTGTTTTACCGTGGGAGGGCGGGTGATTTTATTTTCCCCTAAGGAGGACTGCCATAGCATGTGAGTGTTATGGGGATTGCCTTGCATCATTGGCTGATTAGGTGTGAGCTGTCATAGGGGTGTCGTGTGCACCTTCCTGCTCACGTTGCAGGGGCAGCCCTATGGGGGGTGCCCTTCCAACCCCCACCACCCCTGTCCAAACAAGAACAGTCCATCCAAACACACACACACCTAATGGCCGGCTGGCAGGGAGCGTGAGTGAGTGAGTGTGTGTGTGTGTTATTAGGTGTCTGCAGTTCTAATAAAGGAAAGAGCTGCGTCCTTCACTGCCTCATCAGATGGCTTTGCTCTGCTGTGTCTGCCTGTCTGATTTCCGTCCCGGTGTCTGTCAGGTCTGCAGTGGAGCTGGATGGCTCGCAGCCTCTGGATCATCTGGAGAAGAGCGCGTGCGGGAAGGACTTTTTTGACTTTCTGTTTGTAACGAGCGTGTTTGCGACTGAGTTTATAGGAAAGTGAGAAACTTTAGAAGATGTTTGTGTGTTTGTTTGACCTTGTGTAAAGTGTGCACGTATATTTATATATAAAAGTGAGAGAGAGTGTGTGTATGGTGTTGCCCACGCCACTGGAAATGCTGGGGTGTCCAGCAAGGTTATTTTTGGATCAGTGACAGCGTGTCAATGGCTGCAGATGCGTCGCAAAGGAAGTCTCTGAGATACCAACAGACCCTGGTAGGTCTCTCCCAAATGTTCCTTTACTTTACCTACCTGCTGTCTTTAAAAATGTACTTTCTCCTCACTTCATTTCATTCCACTCCACCTGCTTTACCCTCATCTCTCCATCTACCCAGCTGTCAGTCTTTTCCAACCATCCGTTACTTTCCCTCACTCACTTTCCCTAATTACTTCACCCCTACCTTTCAGTACTTTCCTTCAACAACTACCTTCTGGTGATTTATTTCCATCTGCATGCTGCATCCTTTCCCTTCCACCAGCAGTGCTCTCTGCTAATCTTCTCCTAATGCCCCTCTCTTGAATCAATACTCTCAACTATCTTCTTCCTCCTCCTACGTTCTCTTTACTTCTTGAACAAAATTTCTGCAAGTTAATGTCAAGTTTATGTGCACAGCCCAACCCAACACATTCACAGGCTCCGCTGGTTTCACACCGCCCACGCCACCAAACACTGAGTGAAGGCGATAAATGGACAGTCATCCCTGCAAAAAATCAAGGATTTTTTTTCGCCCTCCTGCATTTTTTTTAAAGCATTGAGCAGATTCTATCTGTAAATATATTTCTTCTTTGTGACCCTGTCTGTCTTCTATCTGTACGCCTCCTCAAGCTGCCGCCTTGTAAAGTCATTGCTTCTTTTCATGTGTTGGTGGATATAAATACCTGTATACAGGAAACCTGAGCAGACAGGTTAGATGTGCATGTTGGGAGGAAGTCATGTCATTATATCCTTGGGTTCATCTGTTTAAATGCTCATATGGGATGAGGGTCATTCCTCTCAGGAGCATCATGTCTGCCATTGACTCATGTTTTCATCCAAACACACCTGCTCTATAGACACAAATGACTCACAGCATCATATTGTGTTTTTTTCCAGCGATTGATTTGAAGCCTTGTGTTAGCATCCGTTGTTTTTAAAGGTTGTTCTCTGCAGAGCTGAATGTGAATTATAAGACGAGAATATGACAGATACATGAGCAACTGAGGTTAGAGCAGCTGGCGTGTGTGTGTGTGTGTGTGTGTGTGTGTGTATGTGTTAGAGCAGCCTGACAAAGTGAGTTGGAGCGGAGACAGAGCGTCAGTGTTGTTCCTCTTTCTCCTTCTCCTCGAAGACGATGGATGGTTGCCCAAAGCAAATCTCTAGTTCCCAGCCCCTTGTGGAGCCCCTCAGGGGGCCGACAGGTCAGATATAAATAAGAAATCTCAATTAATCACACTATTTACAGGCTTAATGTCGCTCTGAGAAGTCTCGCATCTCTCAGGTGTGAAAGTGGCGATGGCGTCTGTGTGTGAGTGGGAGAGAGAGGAAATTAGAGCCTTGAAGGATTGGAGGAGTTTATGTGTAGAGCTGTTAATAGATCTTCCTAATGTGATTTATTGATTGATCAGCAGCAGGATATGGCTGAGTATATTTTCAGATTGATGGTTTATCTGGTTTAATCTTCACAGATGCACACCGGCGGCTGTGTTTTTAGTGTTCTCTGCATGTGTTCTGGCTAAAATTGGGTTAAAGTGTTGAGGTATTTAGATCTTATGTTAACAAATAACTTGTTTCAACTGCATTTAAATAAGAATTAAATAAGTATCAGCAAATTAACAAAATAAAACAAGTTACGATGGGAAAAAAACATGCAAAACTTTGACAGGCCTGTAATTTCCTCATCATTTTCTAGCTAAATTCCAGGAAAGAGCTTTTTAATTTCTCAGTAATAATAGTGAGAATATTAAATTGCCTTGAAAGAAAAGGGCTTCATTCAAATCCAACTTATTATATATTCATTTATTATTTAAAAATGTATTCTCTTCGTGTATTTAACATTTTTTTGTCTGTCTGATCTGCTGTGCACTGACGGTTAGAAGAAGGAGGTTACATTAGTAATTGTAATCAGAAAATATAAGGTCTACCAATTAAACACTGCTTTTATTTTCCCCTTTAGTTCAAATTTTATGTAATTTCACACCTGGTTGACAGGTGCAACATTTCAATCATCTTTCATTTCGACTCGTTTGTATCAAACTTGACAGCGTGTGAGTTCATCGTGTTCTTCTCACATAATTACTACCTAATTGCATAGCTCTTTCCAGAAAATGTATTTGAAATAAGTAAGAAATTATGGAAAAGTAAATTTAAAAAAAGCATTACAGCAAAACAACTACAGGGGATAGATTGTATATTTCAAATGGTTTGTATTGGGAACTCACTGAAAAAAAAACAGTAATTTTACCTCACAGAACATTGTGAACACACTGCCTTGATTGGTTATTTTGTTTGTGTTACCGTGTATTTTGTGTTATTGTGTGACTTTACTTCGTTTAAAAGTTACACAGTAAGAAAAAATGAAACAATCGAGGCAGCGATAAACCAGAAACTCCTGTTCTGCTGGGTAAAATTTCTGCTTTTGTAAATGGAGTCTGGTGGCTTTGAAGAGAGCATAAAGGCTTCAGTTCCATCCATCTAAACTTAATCTGACAGCAAGGTAAAGCAGTGACAAAAGTCTAAATTTAGCATAAAATGTAGTGGGGGTTTTTATGTGGCTAAAATACATTTTGTTGCTGCCCTACAGCAGTACACTGTTTAGCTTCTGGGCCAGTAGGCAAGGCAAGTTTAAGTTCCTCCAAGATTTCTTACATGCAGAGGTCAATTTATTGTTCAATTTAAGGGGACCAAATTATGGAATACCTTTTCCCATCTGGCAAAGAACTCCATCTCTATAAAATGTTTCAAAATATGTCTAAAAGCTCATTTAACTGCTGTTTTAAAATTCTGATTCACACACAAATACACTTTTATGACATGTTCATTTTGTTTTTTATTGTTTTTGATATCGTTATTATAACTTGTTGATGTTATACATGTGTTTTTTTCTATTATCAATTTATTACTTTCTAATAACTATGGAATTTTAGGTGGAGGCTTTAAATAAGCATTTGGGTTTTCTGCCTCTCCCTGCAATTTACACTATATGTTATCTTTCTCATTTTATGTAATTCTAACTGTGCAAATAAAACAAACCTAAACCTAATTTGTATAGCACCTTTAAACAACAGGGCAATTCAAAGTGCTTTACACAAAACATTAAAAGCATTAGAAAGAAACATATATAAAATGAAATTCAAATATACAAGTTTAGGACTAAAAATAAGCAGATAAAATATTTAGGAAAAATACAGAAGTACATTCAAATATAACAATTTTAAATTGAAAGCTAGCTGATAAAATATATATTTTTTAAATATCAAATTCTCTACTCGTATCGCTAAACGAGAGTACTCCTGCCTCCTTCTCTAAATCTGTAGGTAATACACGGACTATGGATAAGTGCCTCATGCAACCCACTTAAAAGAAAATCCGAACTATCCCTTTAACGAGACTTATACCCAGTTTTAAACTAGACATCTTGTGACCTGGAAATCACCGAATGATTGCTTGCTGGGTTTGTAAAGTTGTGTTAATTACTTCCAAGTCACACTGCTGTTGTTGACCTTTGACCTCAACAAAGAGGAAGCACCCTCGGTTGACTTGTGCCACACTGACCGACACTCCAGCAGGGTGGCGAGAACACATAGCTGTGTGTGTGTGTGTGTGTGTGTGTGTGTGTGTGGCATACTGTATGTTTGTGCTTGCTTTGATACAGCTGGTTGTGTGTTACAATTTATTTGATGGATGTGGTTAAAAACGAGGTTGTGTGAGGAGACGGGTCTCGATCTGCGAGAATGTCAACAGCAGTGAAATAGATCTCATAAGTCTCAAATGTTACAGGCTACTAAAAGGGATAATGTTCACCTGCCAAAAGTCTCGCAGACTGGAATGACTGGGATGCAGACGATTAAGCCATTAAACTTCATATGATATCGCAGTCACTTGATGTGTCATTTCAATTACAGAGGTGGCTATAATGTAATAATTAAACTATTAGTCGTTCCATCAGTGGTAACAACATGAAACGCCATGTTCACGTCGCGAAATGATGTCAATAAGGTGTCATTGTTTGTGTGTAGAGGTTAAAGACCTCCATCTGTCTGTACAACAGGCCTCCTGGGAGAGATGGGCAGTGGGAGAAGACAAACAGCGTGAGAGAGGGAGAGGTGCGGAGAAGTGTGTCAGTGAACATTGGGTCACACTGCTGCTAAATTTATCCACGAGTAAGGTTTCACCTCAGGGGTGGGGGTTGGATGGATGGGGACATGGGGTGGTGAGAGGGAAAGTTTCAGAGGGAGAAAGGTGAAAGGCTGCACACAAGAGTTCAGTCATAGGTGAGACGGGAAAACAGTGCAAGAAATCTGTTTTTGGCAATTTAAGGAGAGAAAAATAGGATTTCTAGTGTGTATTTGTACCTTACGGAGTTGCACAACAAACAACACTAAACTGAATATACAGTAGTGGGAAAAAATATAAGACCATCCTTATTTTCTTCAATTTCTTGTTCATTTTAACGTCTGTTACAACTAAAGGTACATTTGTTTGGACAAATATAATGATAACAACAGAAATAGCTCATGAGAGTTTAATTTAAGAGCTGATATCTAGCCATTTTCCATGGTTTTCTTGATAATAACAACAATCATTATCAAGAAAACTATGGAAAATGGCTAGATATCATCTGTAGGAAAGAGCTTTTTAATTTCTCAGTAATAATAGTGAGAATATTAAATTGCCTTGAAAGAAAAGGGCTTCATTCAAATCCAAGTTATTATATATTCATTTATCATTTATCATTATCAAGAAAACTATGGGAAATGGCTAGATATCAGCTGTAGATAGAGGTTTTATTTCCCAAAAGCATCTCAAGGCTGAGGGGATTTTAAGACAAATATTTACAATTGGACAAAGTTTATCTTTGCTTTTTGACCCACAACACAAGAAAATGGAATTAGTTAGTTGTGTTGTCTCAAAACATCCTAATAAAATGTGTTTTTCTTGCTCGTAATTCAATTTCTAGCCCAAAACTTTTTAACTACTAATTATTCACAATATGTAAATAAATTAGATCTATTATCTACTAATGACCTATTCAGTGTGACCTAACAGGGCATTGGTTTTAAATTAAGCTCAAACTAATTTATTCAATTTTGTTTAAAATTATTGCAGCAATTGCATCAGGTGCATTGAAAGAAAGATTTTTGCAAGATTCAGCAAAACAGTCACTGTTATCATGAACTATCATGAAATAATTATAAAGCCAAATAACAATAATGTAAGAATTAAAACTGATATTTTTTGCAGTCATTACGGTGTCTACAGTGCTGACCATGTAACAAGTGCGTAATAAAATATCTATGCACTTGATGTTTTGCGATTCAGTGTCATTTCTAAAAAAAACCCACTATTAATTAATAATTTACCTGCACATATTCATGGCAGTCACTGGTTCATTTTGATTTGTTTTAAACCCCTGATCACTTGAAAGCACTGTTGTAATCTACAGTACATTTGACTCTTCCACTTTAACGTAACCTGAGATAGAAAGTTGCACACCATGGCTGCATAAAGAGAAATATATATCGCCTTACTTGCAGTATTGCAATATATTGCAAGATATAAAATCGTAACTCTTATACAATTTGTATGGACAGATTCCTGCAGATATACAGTTCTACCATGATGCAATAGATCTTTTTTACAGCAGACATTTCATCATCAATGTTATTCATTACACATGGAGCAGGAAAAATGCATAATTAATAAAATTATTGATGGCTAGATTCCATTTTGTTGTGCAGAGTTCAGGGCATGTTTGCTCACAGGTTTTATTTACTGGGACACACACAGTCATGGAATGAATTATTAGACCACCCTTGTTTTCTTCAATTTATTGTTCATTTTAATGCCTGGTACAACTAAAGGTACATTTGTTTGGACAAATATAATTATAACAACAAAAATAGCTCATGAGAATTTCATTTAAGAGCTGATAAATAGCCATTTTCCATGGTTTTCTTGATAATAATCAAAATCATTATCAAGAAAACCATGGAAAACAGATAGATATCAGCTCTTAAATTAAACTCTTATGAGCAATTTTTGTTGTTATATTTTTTTCCAGGACTGTAGGGAGAAAACTTTTAAAACATGCTTAAATTAAATCCATAACATTTCTCAGGTCTGTTCTACTTCCTCACTGTAAAGAAACTGAATGTTCTTCCTGCTTGGCTCATTATTGGGTGGAGAGTTTCCCAACATGCATCAGCTAAAAGACAGGAAAACACCCTGTATGCAGCCCCAGTCCTCAATTTGTTGAAATTGAAATCAAACTGTTATTTTCCATCTGGCAGCAGCACTCTTGATCATCCAGGGCCGGTGCACGCTGCAGGTGATGAAGTATCCAATCCCAACCTGAAGTTATATAAAACGCTACAGTCGCCTGAACTCACTGACTCCTTCTGTTTCTCATCTGATAAATGCAGACAGAAAACCAGCAGCTTTCTGCTCCCCAAAGACCCAGAAAGCACGTGAGAACTACTGGGTCACAACAGAACAGTCAGTGACCCATTTTAGGTCCCACAGTTGGAGACTAAATAAAGGTAAAGAATAGAGTCCAGTTGATTTAACAGAAAGCCGATAATACCTACTAAATGAATCAGTGTTGACTGGCATAGAACTGCTTTAGTGGCTGTTTTTTCTTAGTTTAATGTTACTTAAATGTTTGTTGTTTTCATCCACTGTTTACAAGTAAGTTTAATGCATAAAATGCAGTCATTTTTCATGGTAAATTGTATTGCCTCAGTACACATTTTTACATACTTGAAGTCTTAAATAACCCAATTTGAGCAATCACTGCCAACATGTTTGTCAGGCTTTAGTAAAGCATGGCGTCTATGTTGAAGGCACTTTAAGTACAGTACAGTATTATCCACCCTATCCCACACAATGTTGATATGGTTATGTCCTCCACTCCGTCAGCAGGTATTATTTTCATAAGCTTGTGTCCTGCCTGCCTGCTATCATTTATGATCCGCTGCTGGAATCTGCTGGATCGGCCGCCTGACTGCCGAGACTCTACCCCTCTGAATTAAGAGCTGATGACAATTTATTGTCAAGCCCCAAGTGTCTGTATTAACCTCTACTGCTTTCTCCATTCTGTGTGTGTGTGTGTGTGTGTGTGTATTTGCGTGTGTGTGTGAGAGTGCTGCTGTGGTCATACCTGTCAGTCATGGGGCTGGATGGAGGCAGGTAGTAGGTACGGTCTGTGTCCGTCACAAAGACAGGAAAGGACAGATGTAAGACAAAGATATCCAGAGAGGGAGGAACATTT
Organism: Centropristis striata; assembly: GCF_030273125.1. Lineage (NCBI taxonomy): Eukaryota > Metazoa > Chordata > Actinopteri > Perciformes > Serranidae > Centropristis > Centropristis striata. The sequence continues at coordinate 10,567,910 of NC_081524.1, read as the reverse complement.
TAATAAAAACACACAAGAAAGTGAGCAGCGACCTGCAGGAGGAATGGCTGGAAAGATGAGGGAGCGGATCAACACTTTTGAAACAGTTCTGAATATTGATCAGTTTCTGGTAAGGTTTATTATCTTGAATATTGAAGTGTTGTTTTTTTTTTCATTAAAAAATAGAGCCATTTTTGCAAGGACGGAGGCCTTTATTCATTTTTATTAGTGGTTCCCAAACTTTCTGGTCTGAGGGTTGATTTGGTCTGTAATCTACAACTACCGGTACTACTTGTGGAGCTGAATGTTTCAACCATTAATCCATTAGTTTTATCTAACTGTTTCAACTGCTTTCCTGTTACTTTGAGCTATTTCAAACATTTAACAACTAACATTTCTTTTAGCTAATCATTTCAACTGTTTAATGTGACTTTAAGCTAATTATTTTCACCATTTCTCCATTACAAGTTTTTTTAAAACTAGTCAGTACTTTTAATAACTGCTTTAACCTTTTGCATTACTTTTAACAATTTTAACCGTTTACCCATTACTTTTTGCTAATCATTTGCTAATCAGTGTTTGAGACTTTGCTTTTTGCTATTTCTTTCTAACTCTTAGCTACCTGCTCTGAGCTCACATGCCAAATAGTTTTCACTATGGATGTATTATAATGACTGGATACCTGACCCGAAGATGCCGCTTATTTAGTTCAATGAAATTTGCTCGCCCGGTGCATAAGTCAAAAAAGTTTTCTGGCTTTCAGGTTAACTTCTTCTTATGCTGCAATGCACTGCAGTATTGTTTTACCTGTTGGCCCCCGTGAGTTCCTGCTCGGCCTATAAACTTTGCATTAGGATGTCAAAGATTTTTACTTAAGGAAAGTTTTGCAAATATAAAACCTTCCTGGATCAAATATTATTGATGGAAAGAGTGAAAACTTACCCTATTTGAAATTATATGTGTCCTGTCAACATTTTAACAGATGTATCTTTTATAGTGGAGGTCAATGGGAAAAATTCTTGTTGGGCCACAGGGGGATTTTTAGCTGCAATACCACAAATGGCCACTGGGGATAAATTAGCTATAAGGCTGAGCAGCTGCAGCACCGTATCCGGTTCTATAATACATCTATGGTCCCTCTTACATAATTGCAACATGTAGTGTTCAGGTATTACCTGTTGACTTAATAATAATGATAATAACAATAATAATTGTATTTATATAACACCTTTTAAAAACAGCAGCTTACAAAGTGATTCGACAGAGAGCAGTTAATCACAATGAGAATGATGCCATAAGGCTAAAAACAATTCTTACATTAAAAGAAAAACAATAAAAGACAGAGCCGGAACAATCACAAGACATTCTCAGATACATAGAAAATAAAAAGTAAAAGGAGAGTTGAGATAGAAAGCATTACATAAAAGCAAGTCTATAAAAGTGTAAAAGTTTTAAGAAGTGATTTAAAATAAGTTACTGACTCTGCGCGCCTTATCTCCTCAGGCAGATCGTTCCAAAGTTGGGGCGCTCTGGTGGAGAAAGCCCGATCACCTTTGGTTTTCAGTTTTGACTTTGGAACAATCAGAAGTGCGCCACCCGAGGATCTAAGGACGCGGGTCGGCTCATGTGGAGTTAATAATTCTCTTAGATAGACTTGTTAATATGTGGATATATTCTTTTAATTAAATTCAATTTTCATGTTTTCTACTCTTTCTGGCAGCTGCAGAAGCATCCCTGGCTGGGAATCACTTAGATAAGAGGTAGAGAAAGGCCACTATTGTCCTGCCCCTTACTTGTTTATTGACTAAATCCTGACTTCATGTTTTGACATAACTTATTACATGTAAACCAGCATTATGGAGGATAAAATGGCCTCAACAGTTGTTGTTTTTTTCCTGGATTACTTGGTGCAAAGTTGACGCGTGTGCTCATAAATAACACAGTTTACAGTTTGGTTTATTTTTCCTGTTTGGCCTCACTGACATGCTGTAATTAGAACATGACAGCTTGAACAGTGTTTGGACGAGCCATGGAAATGTTATTGTGCTGGTTAATTAGTATATGCATATGGAGACGTGTGTGTGTGTGTGTGTGTGTGTGTGTTTGTGTGTGTCTGTGTGTGTGTGTGTGTGTGTGTGTGTGTGTGTTTGTGTGTGTCTGTGTGTGTGTGTGTGTGTGTGTGTGTGTGTGTGTGTCCGGGGGGGTAATCTCTTGATCTATCTGTCAGTGAGCGGGTCAGATTTTATCATTAACCTTGTGCTATGGGACAGGGCTATATTGTTGTAAGGCCTCGCCACACACACTTGCACAAGAACACACACACACAAACATTAATTTAGCACACTCATAAACACACACAAACACAAACTTTGCATGCTTAAGAGGCCACACAAACACACGCACACAGATATTTATGAATATGCAGTGCTGACTCTCTCTCATGAGGAACGCAGGAATGTGCTATTATTTTTTTAATTAACTCTCAAAGTCACACTGCCCTTCAACCTCGGCATCTATTAGCAGCTCTCTCTAAGACTCAAGCTCTCTCTCTCTTTCTCTCTCCCTCCCTCTCTCTCTCTGCAAAGCTTGTCTCTGATTTTGTTTACACTTGAAGTTCCTCCTGGATTCCTTGTGTTTTACAGTAGTATCACCTTGTTAAAGCTGGCTCATGGAGGGCAGATCCATGAATGAATTCAGCGCTCTCGACAGCAGCACAAGCATAATTTAACACAGGCTTTGTGTTCCTAACAAAGCCGAGGGAGGAGTGGTTTACATTTTCCCATTTTCTTCATCTCAAGAGACTTGCAATAAGAACAACATTAGAGCCCGAGTTCTTACAGTAGAGCACAAGAAACTAATAATGAGGGGTGCGAGTGTCAGAGTTGTACAGTAACGCCTGACTACTTTCATGTGTCCGCAGAGACAGAAAAAAGTGCAGGAAAATAATAAGAGCCACGGGGGGAGGAAGAGGGAATCAAGCTACGAGTAAATTAGTGAGACTAAAGGAGGGAGAGCAGAAGAAGGGCATGATCTATCCTCTGTAGTTCAGGACTTGCAGAGAGAAGGTCATTTCACTGTTGGAGAGTCAAACAGCAACAGCAGTGGTGCTACAAAGCGTGTGAAAGTCGTGGTTACTGATGTCATTGGCTGCACAAGGTTACATGGTGACACAAATGTAAACACAAGGCTGAGAGATGAAGACAGGAGTCATTTGATATGAATGAATCGCAGCTTCTAATGTCTCTCTCACGCTGTCAGTCGCTTGTCTCTCTTTGTCTGCCTCTTTCAGATTTATTTCTTTTTGAGAAATCAGTGGATTTTTTCAGGGCTGCAGCTTAGTCCAGCAAAGTTTAGTCTAAGGTCAAAATTCAAATTATGATGATATAGACCAATTATTTGTATACAAGCATTGACAATGCCCTCACATGCCAAAAAAAACAGACCACCAATAAAAAATCCTAAACTATTATAACCTTGTTGCAGACGAGACAATTATGACTAATTCCAGTATTACAGGATAGCCAAGCTAAACTGGTGGGGCCCTTTAATAAACGCCTCTAAATCGTGACCTCTTTTCAACAAAAGTTAGATGTTTATTGACTTTCAAATAATATTTATCATAAAATGCAGCTTTACATGATCAAATCAAGTTCAAACAAAAGCTGTAAACAATGCTATTCTCTATAGATTTATAAAAGCACTGACTATTTTTTATGTTTATGTTGCAAAACTGACAAGCAAGTTGAGAGCACAATTTCATTAATACTAATAATTCCAGCAGTCTGAGACTGTTGGCCCCTCAGAGAAAGCTTTACTGACTCATTACTTGAGTTTAGTTGCTTAGTTTCCTATAATTCCTGGACGCTTATGGTATCATGGTTATATTTGATCCCACAGACACTCAACAATTGAGCCAAGATAGCTTAATATTGCTGTTTGACATAACCTAAGACACCAAATGCATAAAAAAGGGTCTGTCTTTAGGCATTTTCTGACTATGTGAAAGTTGGAGTAAAATTCCACCAAACTATTATTATATATCTGAACTATGTTTTATTTAGGCTTTTCCATTTGATCTTCTTAACTAATGTAATATCTTTTTTTTCACTGATCCTCCCCTGAAACAGTTTGAAGCCCCTCTTGGGTCCCCGCCTCCCACTTTGAAACACTCCAAATTAAAGCTAAAGTTACTCGAGGATAATAATAGCAAGATACAATATGGATTCCTGATAATGCATGAAATACACAAGTTATCTGCAAAACAAAACTCACAGCAACTGTTGTTAAGCTGTTTGACTATACAGGTGCATCTCAATACATTAGAATATGATGGAAAAGTCAATTTCCAGTAGTTCAAGTCAAATAGCCCCAACCAAGTATTGAGTGCATATAGATGGACATTTTCAGAGGCCAACATTTCCATATTAAACATACTTTTTAAAATTGGTCTTTTGTAATATTAAACATTTTTGAGACACTGAATTTTAGGTCTTCATTAAATGTAAGCCATCATCATTATAATAAGAAGAAATTTAATAAATTAAGACATGAAATGTTTCATTCTGTGTGTACTGGATCTATAAAATGTGTTATTTCCACTTTTTGAATTGAATTACTGACATAAATAAACTTTCTATGATATTCTAATTTATTGAGATGCACCTGTATATTCTTGTGGTCGTCCTTTTCGTTGTGGGAAGTGAACTGTTTGAGTAACAAATGTGAGCGGTGCACAGGTTCCTCTTGTTGCTGTCCCTGGTTTTGACGGCGCCTGGTGCCAGCGTCTGTTTGATGATGTTGATGGATTAGTGCTCTGGTGTTAATGTGTAGAGCGGTGGAGGTGGAGGTGGAGGAGGTGGAGGTGAGGTCGTCTGCAGTGTAGGACAGGAGACAGAACCGGAGCAGAGCTGCTGTACACATGATGGTGAAGACAACTGATGAGGAACAGGTAAAGAAGACCTGACGACCAAACGCTGGTCAGATGGTGGACAGGATTTTTTTCTGCTGTTAGTGATTCAGTGACACAGTCCAGTGTCTGTCTGTTTTCTTTAATCACAAATTACTTAAGTGGATCTGTTTACATATTTTAATTGGCCTCTCATTTCCTCTTATTCTAGCTTTAATGCCTCACATTAATTTGGCACAGCTGTTTATTCTAAGAATATTATACTAAATATACTGAAAAGACAAGTGTAAAACGTAGTGTTATATTTGTTTAAAATTGACTTTTTATAATTTATTTTAATAAGATTCTGCCTAAAATGTGCAAACCAACAAAACTTAACTTAGTTCCTGGATAAATCATTTTTAGTTAATTCTAACTCCAAAGAAAAAGAAAAGTGCTGTTTGTCTTTATTGTGATTTGTCTTGAATGTCAAATTGAAACACAACAAGACATTCAAAACTTCCTAGCTTTTTTGTTGTGGTCTTATTTTTTAAAAATAATTTAGCTTTAATAATTTGTGTTTTAGCAGATGAAAGGTTAATGTGAGGTTCAATTAAAAGGATCGAGTATTATACATTTGTTTATATTCACATATATTTTACACAGTAAAGTTTGCATATTATACTATGTGCCTTTGTCACATTTAGCCATTCATATTTTTTTGCAAATATTTAATTTATTTTATGAGGAAGAACCAACTGATGGCATTTAAAATGTGTGGGTAACTCCGGTTATAGGAGGTGAGTTTTCTATCATAAAAACTTGCATCGCTGCGTTCATGTGCTTTTGGAATAATCAGGAAAATTAGTTCCGACCGGGAAAATTCACCTGAACGCCTCCAATCGGAGCAACAGGTAAAATAAATGCATCTTCTTTGTAGTGTCCATGTTGTTTCCACATTTTGACTTAAAGTTCATAAACACACCGATGTGGGACGGAACGACTTCCTGGCTGGGGAGATGAGGCGTCCGAGGGGCATGTGAATGCAGCATTAGTAGCAAAGCCCATTATTGTGGCAGGAAACCAAACAAATGATTTATAGAAGTAATATTAAACCAGGTCTTTGCATAATGCCAAATAATTAAAATTGAGCATAATGGTTTGCATTACTCTGTAGAACTCATCACTGGTTTGCTTTTGGCTCAGACTTTAAACTGTTAGCAGCATATTATTGCTCTGAAAAACAGTTTTCAGTGTGTGGTTTTAATGAGGTTTAAAATAAACCCTTGATCATTTCAGGACATCAAATAGTTTCAAAAGCCTTTAACAGTGTAACTGCTGGCCACCTGCTATGTGGTGCATCAATTATAAACTTCTATATCAGTCACTTTGTCATGTGGTTGTAGTGACTCATGTATTATAGTGGACCGCTTGTGTAAAGCAGTTTTGGTGCAGACAGATTGCACCAACTTGTGTGTGTCATACTGTAATTAAAGTCAGATGAGATTGTAGATTGTTCTCTTAAGTATAATGGACTTTTTACTCTGACAGCTTTAGTTTATTTTCATTCACACAGTGGACCTTTCCTGTCCACTGAAAAACATGTTTTCCAGATATTGATTTAGTATTTTTCTGCTAAACTGAAGGATGAAGTGTTCCTTTATGTGTTTGAAAAAAATCTCCCACTTCTACTTGGATCAGCTGTGAAATGTGGAGTATTTTCACAGTATGGCATTAGTACTTTTACTTTTAAGCAAAGGATTCGAATACTCTGCACTACAGTAGTGTTTCACGTGAGTTCCCGATCGGCCCATAGACTTTGCAGTACAATGACGTCAAAGAGTTTTACTCTAGGAAAGTTTTGCAAATATGCAACTTTCTGGATCAGAAATGAATGATTGAAAAAGTCAAAACATACAATGTTTGAAGTTATAGGTGTTGTGTTAACACTTTAACAGATGTGTCTTTTATAGTGGTGGTCAATGGGAAAATTCCATTGGGGATTTTTAACTGCAATACCACAAACGGCCACTGGGAAATATTAGCTATAAAGCTGATCCGGTTTGATATTACCTACATGGTTTTCACATTCTCTTACATAACTGCAACATGTAGTGTTCAGGTACTATTATTGGCTAAATGTTAATATGTCGATAAATTATTTCTTTGAAATCAAATTTCTGACAGTTGCAAAATCATTCAGAATCATTGGCTTAGATAAGCGGTAGAGAAAGGCCACTATGTCCAGCCCCTTACTTGTTTATTGATTTTAAATGCTGAGTCATGTTTTGACATAACTTATTACATGTAAACCAGCATTATGGAGGATAGAATGGCCTCCTGTTTTCTTGGATTACTTGGTGCAAAGTTGATGGAGTGTAGTATTTTCACAGTGTGGCATTAGTGCTTTTACGTTTAAGCAAAGGATTCGAATACTCCTTTCACCATGAGCTTTCGCTGTGGTCCTCAGGTTGTGGGCCTCATGTTCGGTTGTGCCAGCTCTCCTTTCCTGTGTGAACATGAGACAGTAATGTGTGGCAGCCAGCACTGCTTATGATTTAGCTTCTTGGTGGGATGCATGTGATCTGCAGGTTCCAGTTGCACGCGGTAGCCGCACCTGGATCTGCAGTATTTTACAGCCTCTACGGTTTAAACATGTGCAGTGCAAACTGATCACACTGGATTATAAGGTGTCATGTTTTCTGTGTTTGTGTTATTGTGTGTGCGGTTGTAGGTGTGAGGTGCACACATGGTCGGAAGGGGAAGATGTGGAATGTCCTCTCTTCCAGGATCTCTTCCTCTGGCTCCCGTCCAGCCCCTGTCTCCTCTCAGGGAGGGGTTTTTCCGATCTCTATGCCCGTTTTGTCTATTTCTGTCTGCCAGGGTATTCAGGTTGGTGTGTATCCCTTACACACACGCCGCACATTCCCCATCTCTTTCTCGTTATCTCAAGACTCTTCACACTGGATCTAGTTTTATCCTTCTCCCAAGTCTCAGTTGTCAGAGGCATTTCTCCTGCTCTTCACTCTTCTTCTCCCTTCTCCCCCTCCTCTCATATATCTAAAATATTGTTTCCTTCTCTGCAGTCCAGAGAGGCCGAAGAAACATCACAACTTCTTGGTGCCTTTTGTGTGATTGTTGTTGTTTTTCTCTGTTTCAGCTGTACGGTGAGTACAGGGAGCAGCTGGGAAACTTTGCCCGACGGGAGGCGGCCCGTTTACTGACAGAGAGACAATGGAGGAGACAGGCAGGGGACAACGCCACCGGCCGCAAAGGCCACGGCCGGCGGCACCATCATCACCACCCGACCAGCCTGGAGTCGCATCACAGCCACGCCTCTTCCACCAAGAAGCCTCGCCCCTACTCCAAATGCCAAGGTGACCGGTTGTTCTGTTCAGACTCAGTTTACAAAAGGTTTTTCTATAAAGATGCAAACTGTGTTGATGCTTTTCAAGGTCATGCTGCAGCAGTTGCCATGACACCGCATGTGGTAGCCAGGAAACAGAGCTGGAAGTCAGCAAAATAACCTGAACTGAATACAATTTTTAAAGTTCTTGACACTTCAATTCACTTTTTCCTTCTTGTGAAACTTCATTCTTTCATCACGCCACATTCCAGACAGAGCAGCGTTTATCTGATGGCTTCAGTTACTGATTACTTTGCATGGCATGATTTTACATGCAACACGATGAGCTCATAAAATATGATGCACAGCTTTAGTTTAATTGGGCTGAACATGACGGAACATGAGGCGGCCGGACTTAGTCAGGATCTTAGACTAACTGAGGTCATGAGTCTCTTAATGCAGCACACCCATACAAAATAAGTCTCTAAAAAAATGTTGTGTTTTTTTTTCATATTTTATATAAGTTTTATTCCCACACAAGCATCTAACTGCCCCCTCCCTATCCTGCAGGAATAAAATGTATCTACAGATTTACATTTATCTCTTTATGTCTTTATTTTTGGCAGCCTGCAAGTATTCAAATTTGAATATATCAAATTTAAAACATACTGGAGTCTGCATATAAGATTCCCAGCATGTGTCTAAATTATAGAAATTAAACTTTCCCCCCAGGTTGCTAAAATGTTGACAGCTATAATCACTTTTCATATCAATATTTTACATAAAACATGAATGACTATAAACTAAGATGCATTGTTAAACCCACCAGCAGTGCATAAAATAAGCTCCAGCTTCATCAAATGCACCAGTAGTTGCTGCTTACACATAAATAAATGTTTCACTGGTGATATAATATATAATTAAACCCACACAGGAACCATTTTCTGCATTGTTCACTTCTAATACTTGAACTATTTTTTCTAAAGATATTTACTGACTTATTTCTGCACTGTTTATGCAGAATGTTTATATTTTATTGAAAATGTTCACAGCGTTGTAAAGCTTCTTTTACCCAAGTAGAAGGGGTAATACTATAAGAAATACTATAGTGTTTATTACACGGTTGCTCATAAAGTTAGAATAAAATATATATATATTTTTAACTCTTTCCATGAAATGATTGTAGCAATGTGATTAATCCTTGACAGATAAAGTGTATATCTTCTCAAAACTGTATTAATCAATCTCTTTCAAACATATCACAATGAAAATTAAACCACATTTAATAGAGGATTGTGTCTAAAAACAAAATTATTCCACCTTTATAGGCAACCTTGTATAACTCTGCCGACAATAAAACATTGTTGAGTTCATCATCCACATTAATGCACCTAGTATAGGTCAACACTGTGGAAGAAGGTTGGCCTTCAGAACAAGCATGTTGTACTTGCTTCTGTTAATTACAATACTGCTCTACAAAGCCTAACTGCAGTAACTACACAAGGAGTAAAACTGAGAAAAACTGATTTAAAGTTTAAAAAAGCCAACTGGGTTATAGGTAGGTAAGTGATACAACACTTATTTCTACATGTATATACGTGTAATTTTTCTGCTCAAAAATCATGACGATTTATTTGACCTTTGACCCCAAAAATTTAGTTACTGCACTCTGGTTTTGCATTGCTGTAAAAGGTTCTAAAAGTAATGCACAAGCACAGTGCACTAACTACAATGTTGTTTTAAAAGCGTTTAACATCTCTTCTCAAATATTTGTGTATTTTAGACTTATTATTATAAACAAATGTTATATTTTAGTCTTTCATTCGGTGCGGAGAGGACGCTGGCGCGTTTGGCTGCCGCTTCTCCCTCCGAAAAACGTTTGCCCTGTTTTCGACCCTCGCCCGAGTGTGTCAGAAACCCTTACCCTGTGCCACTGGAGGCTACCCCCAGCTCGACCACTGCTTGTCCCGGTGTGGCTGACCATCGCCTGGTACGACAACTAGCCTCCAGCTTTCTGCCGTCGCTGCGACCACCGCCGCTGCCGAAGGCATCCACGGTGCGGTTAGCCCTTAGCCCTTGCTGGCTAGGACCGCTGCCTTCCTGCATCGAGCCTGGCTCCCAACCAGGTCCAGGCTCGTCTTTCTATTAACGATGCTGCGGTTGGTCCTGCTCTACCTGCTGTCTTCTCACCACCTGTCACAGCCATCCACCGGCTCCTTCAACCCGACCATGGCTCAACGCTACACAACCACGCAGCTCCTCCGGCTGAATCATCAATCGCCTCCCGCTACGGAACTCATCGCCGCAATAAAACACTTCGGACTTCTACGACGCCGCCACTACATCCATAGAGGCTCCCGTCGCAAGTTTCTCTACAACTCCACTGCAGCAAACAGTATCCCATCTCTCTGGACCGACTACAGCTCCCGCACTTCCGCATTCCGTCACCACAACAACTCACCACGTCATCAGGAGAACCACCACGTACATGCCTTCAACCTTCGCCCGGTAGCAACTTCCTCCATGCAAACTTCAAAACAAAAGCCTCTGAAAATAGCCCTGTTCAACACAAGATCCCTCAACAATAAAAGCCTCATCTTAAATGAATTCATCACTGACAAACAACTGGACTTCCTCTGTCTGACCGAAACCTGGCATAAACCCTTGGAATATTTCACACTCAACCAAACCACACCTACTGGATATTCATACATGGACAACCCACGCTCTAAGGGCCGAGGAGGAGGAATTGCAGCCATACACCGTCAAGACCTCAACCCTCGGCCACTCTCCATCACTGCTGCACCATCTTTTGAACATCTGGCATTTAAACTCCCTGGTCCAAAACCCCTCATCATTGCTATCATCTACCGTCCACCCAAACCCAACCCAAACTTTCTGTCAGATTTCTCAGAATTCTTCACACAACTGTCTTCACTCTCCCCATCCATCCTACTCCTAGGTGACTTTAATATCCACATTGACTCCCCTGACTGTAAAAGTACAACAGACTTTCTGGACATTCTCAACTGCTTCAACCTCACCCAACATGTAAATTTCCCCACCCACCGCCGTGGGCACATTCTGGACCTGGTTTGTTCCACTGGCCTCAATATTGACAACCTCTCACACACTGACCTCACCATCTCCGACCACCTGACCATCATCATGGACATCAACATTCCCAGCCCCCAACCCAAACAAAACCGCACTATAACCTTTCGCAACCTCAAGTCTCTCTGTCCAACCACCCTCTCCACATGCATATCCAACACCATAGCTGACTCTACCCTCCCTGAAAACCCAACTCCAATAGACCTCGTCAACCTGTACAACCACACTCTGTCCACCTGCCTCAACCAGCTTGCTCCCATAAAAACAAAAAATGTCTCATTCACTCACTCTGCCCCCTGGTACACTCCCGAACTTCACCAACTAAAGAAACAGCGCAGAAAACTGGAACGCCTACACAAGAAAACTGGACTCACTGTACACTACCAAGCCTACAAAGACCATATCCACCAATACAAGTCAGCACTAAACGAAGCCCGTTCCACCTTCTACTCCGGCATCATTCACTCTGGCTCCTCCAACCCCCGCACTCTGTTTTCTACAATAAACAAGCTCCTCAAACCCATGGACCACATCTCACACTCCTTCACCCCGGAAAAATGCAATAACTTTCTATCATTCTTTCACTCAAAAGTTGACAATATACACAGCCAGCTTGCCACCTCCTCCTCCGTCAGCCTCAACCCACAACTTTCATCTCCTTCACTAACAGACCATTGTCTTTCTTCCTTCTCACCCATAACAGCATCTGACCTCTCCAATATTTTCTCAAGCATTAAACACCCCACCTGCCCCCTGGACCCCATTCCCTCCATCCTCGTCAAAGCTTGCCTCCCCTGTCTCACCCCACTCATAACCAACATCATAAACTCCTCCCTCACCTCTGGTACGGTTCCCTCCTGTTTCAAGCTTGCTGCCATCACACCCATCCTCAAGAAGCCCGGCCTGGACCCTGATAACCCCGACAATTTCAGACCCATTTCAAACCTCCCATTTCTCTCAAAAATTCTAGAACGTTCTGTTGCCGCTCAACTCCAGCACTACCTCCACTCCAATCAACTCTACGAAATATTCCAATCTGGCTTCCGTACCCACCACAGCACCGAAACCGCTCTACTCAAAGTGACCAACGACCTCCTGCTCGCCTCTGACTCCGGCTCCCTCAACATTCTCCTCCTCCTCGACCTCAGCGCCGCTTTTGACACCATCAACCACACCATCCTCCTCAGTCGTCTGCAATCATGCATTGGTATCACTGGCTCAGCACTCTCCTGGTTTAAATCCTACCTCTCTGATAGATTTCACTACATCTCCATCAATAACTGCAAATCCCATATCATCCCTGTCACACATGGTGTCCCCCAAGGCTCGGTGCTTGGTCCCCTCCTATTCATCCTGTACATGCTACCCCTCGGGCACATCATACGCCACCATGGACTACAATTTCATTGCTATGCAGACGATACTCAACTCTACCTCTCCACAAAAACCATCACTCCCGCCACTCTGCTCACCATCACAAACTGCCTCACCGACATAAAAACCTGGATGAACAGCAACTTTCTCAAACTCAACTACAACAAATCAGAAATCATCGTCATTGGCCCCAAATCCCGCCTCCCCTCTTCCCAGGACTTCTCACTGAACATTGATGGACACACAGTCACCCCCTCCCCCTCTGTCCGAAATCTCGGCGTCACCATGGATCCAACTCTCTCCTTCAAATCTCACATCAAGAACATCACCAAAACATCCTTCTTCCACCTCCGCAACATCTCACGTCTTCGCCCAATCCTGTCCTCCTCCGCTGCAGAAACATTAATTCACGCTTTCATAACCTCCAGACTGGACTATTGCAACAGCATTCTCTACGGCCTCCCCTCCACCAACCTTCAAAAACTGCAATATGTCCAAAATTCAGCTGCTCGTTTACTCACCCACTCCCGCTCCAGAGACCACATCACGCCCATCCTTCAGCACCTTCACTGGCTCCCTATCCAGCACAGAATCCACTTTAAGATCCTGCTCATCACCTACAAAGCCCTCAATAACCTTGCTCCCCCATACCTCACAGATCTGCTCCAACGTCACGCCCCCACCCGCAACCTCAGATCTTCAGACGCCAACCTACTCACCCCCATCACCAGGACCAAGCACCGCACCATTGGCGACAGAGCCTTCTCCACTGCTGCCCCAACCCTCTGGAACTCCCTCCCGACTCACATCCGCAATTCCGACTCCCTCCATGCCTTCAAAAACCAACTCAAAACCCACCTTTTCAAAATAGCTTACAATACCTGAACTCATAATCTCTCATCTCTGTTTAGTTGTTTTCTTCTGTATTTTTGTGTTTGTTTGTGTCTAATTTCCTGTCATGTAAAGCGACTTTGAGTGCCTTTAAAAGCGCTATAAAAATTGAATGTATTATTATTATTATTATTAGTCTTAATATAATTGTATCTCACCTTTTTACTTAATCACTATCTAGATAATAATTTTCCTATCAAATAAACATATTATTTCTATTATTCTTGTCTTCACTATTCAACACAGTGAAGAAATACAAGGCTACACTGTATCAACGTCAAAGTTTAGCTTCAGTTTTGAGTTGGATTTTGATGTTACTGCTATTTTTACATTTTTATTTCTCTGAAATAAAGCAAAATTTAAACCTAATACATTGTCACAAGATAAAAGAGACATAAAGGAGTTCATTTTTAGTTATAACTCAATTTCAGCCAAAAATGTAGTTACTGCAGTTAGGCTTTATAGGGCAGAATAGCTGAGCCTAATATTGTGTACAATCTAATGCAAACCTGACACAACTACTACTTACTTGTGCATAATATCTTTCCATTAATGTTGATCAACTCTCTGCTGTTCATGCAATTTTGTTACCCGTCCTATGATATTATGAATTACTGGTACCTTGTTTGATGATGGGATTGCATTACACTGTACAGGTAAACTTAAAAAGGGGCACTCCACTGACTGAAAATCAATATACTCGTCACAGGGAAAAGTAGAAAGCCTGTGGAGGTGTTAGATAATGCATGTTGTTGCTCAGTGGAGCTCTGTCAAGAGTGAGAAAATTACTCAACTGATGTCACTTAAGTCATTTTGTTATCTGCAGAGCCACATATTCAGCATCAAACTTTTGCCTCTTGACTACGCAGTTTTAACAAACAGTGTTTTTTATGAACTTGGGGTTTGAAGTTTGAAAGACATCCACAGGGAAGTCAGACAAAAGATGCCATCAAGGCATCATGGAGCATCTTTTATGTTTTAACTTGCCCCATGCAAGAAGGAAGATGCTGCTTCTACACTTCCATGTCTTCACTATCAGTGAAACACACGCATCCATTTGCAAATGTCAGAAAAAGCACAAACCACTGAGATCATTCTGCACTGACATTACACGTACTGTTATGATGAGCTACAGCATCACCACCGTAATCACACTGAATGATTCCCGGTGTAACAATAACAAACTGTCAGTAATTAAGTCAAGTGATAAATGTATTCGATGTGAATCATTAATTTGATCTCTCTGTCTCAGATTGTTTTGCTCGTGTGCGGCGGTACATGGTGACCAAGCTGGGGGAGGACTGGATATTCCTGGTTCTTCTGGGGCTGACCATGGCTCTGGTCAGCTGGAGTATGGACTATGCCAGCGCCAAGAGCCTGCAAGGTACCACAGAGATTATTACTGTCAAATCTGCAGTTTAATGCAATTATTTATAACCAGGTTTTTTTTCCAACAATTTGCACAAATAATAACACAGAATTCTGTCATCCCTCCAACAATCCTCTATATAATATATACATTACATAAATAAAAATGACCAAAAAACTGTAAAAAGGGTATTACAGGAAATCAACATGTCAAGCTAACCTTGAAGTTATAATATGTAGAAGGTATCGGTTGGTGTTTCTAAATACACAGCATTCAGAGAGAGAAAGAGAGCAGTGGTCGAGCGAGCTAGACAGCGAATGAAGAGAGGGAGCAGCGTTAGCGAGAACAAAGCTGTAAACCAAAAGGAATAAAACATTATTTTCTGATAGTTTCACACCGGTTATGTTGTAAAAGCACAAATAAACACCCACACCTCCGCACAGCCCTGCAGGAAGGTGCTGCGTTGTCGGATTTTGTGTGAATAAAAGCTTCATGCTGTGGCTTAGTGTGTGTATGTGTGTATTATAATTGCATTGTTCTGTCTGTAACTTTGTGTAGCATTGCTGTATGTTCTCACCTGGTCTCTCTTGAGATTGAAACTGTCTCAATCAGATGACCTGTATAAATAAAGGTCAAAGAAATAAATAAAGTGAAAAGCACACAGCGGCGACACTGTGGCACTCTGCACACAGCTGGGGAGAGAAGTGTGGTGCAGGGGAAACACTAAAGCAAGGTGACAACCTGTTTGTCATCAAATAATACCACCTTGTATCATACAGAAGCTAAAAATTGAGCTGAAAAAGCGGCGATTTTTTGACGACTTGGGAATTAGAACAGGCTCCACATCCTGTTATTAACTGGAGGTTACAGTCCCTGCATAGAGTCCCAAAACTCTTTGTCCTGCACACAGCAAAAATAATAACAAAAGAGAAAATACAGTCTCTGTAGATACAAACACTGAGAGGGACTATTTCTGAGTCCATACAATGTTTTTTTTAGGGATTTTCTGCAGTACCTACAGTCATGGAAAAAATGATTAGACCACCCTTGTTTTCTCCTTGCTTTCTTCTTCATTTAATGCCTGGTACAACTAAAGGTACATTTGTTTGGACAAGTATAATGATGACAACAAAAAAAGCTGATAAGAGTTTAATTTAAGAGCTGATATCTAGACATTTTCCATGGTTTTCTTAATAATGATTTTGGTTATTATCAAGAAAACTATGGAAAAACGGCTAGATATCAGCTCTTAAATTAAACTCTCATGAGCTATTTTAGTTGTTGTCATTATATTTGTCAAAACAAATATACCTTTAGTTGTACCAGGCATTAAAATGAACAAGAAATTGGAGAAAACAATGGTCTAATAATGTTTTCCATGACTGTATATACAAACAGTTACATGCATTTGTGTGTATACATCCCACTGGAACAGTCAACAGTTATCTACCCCCAACACTCCAGTCCAATGGGATAAATTGCATTGTTTCACAGTAAGAGATGAGAGCCAGTGTTTATTTTGAGCCAAGGACAGTGAATTTGATCTTTTTCCCATTTCAGAAATGGCATTAAGTCCCACAGGACATTTTTCCATAAGGGAACAATTAAAAAGGCAAAGGAGATTACATTAGTTTGTTTAGCAGTCGTTCTAACACCCTCCTCAGGGACACCAAAGATAGCCATCTGAGGCGCTGGCTTCAGAGTCAGTTTCAATTATTACGATATAAATTCAAAAGAGGACCTCCAGTATTCCACTAAACTCGGCCATTACAACACAATATGTTGTCTCTTATTATTCCATTTGTACTCCAATGTGTAACACACCTTCGTGTCTTCTTTTCTCTGTTGTTTGTCTGTCTTTCAGCCTATAAGTGGATGCATGGGGAGCTTAAGGGCAATGTGCCACTCCAGTACCTCGCCTGGGTTAGCTATCCCATGATCCTTGTTATGTTCGCCTCGCTCTTTTGTCACCTGGTTTCCCCACAGGCCATCGGTAAGCTCTCCATCACCTGTCAGCTTCTCTTATCCTCTCCCACCACCTGTTTTTTTCCCGCTTTTCACCTCCTTTTGTGTGTTTCCTTTTGCAGAATAGTGGCACCATAACCATTCTTTCTTTATTGACTACAGCCACCATCCTTCAGTCTCCATCTTTGTTATTTATTTACAGGTTCTGGTATTCCTGAGCTGAAAACCATCCTGAGAGGTGTAGTGCTGAAGGAGTATCTGACCCTCAAAGCTTTCGTAGCTAAAGTTGTCGGGCTGACTGCTGGTCTGGGCAGTGGGATGCCAGTGGGCAAAGAGGTAAACAAACCCGCTTTTTAAAAAATCTCTTTACGGTCTTTTTCATCCATTGATCATCATCCTCCTTCCTCCATCACTCTATCTGCTCCTTCTCCGAGCTCGGTGGATAATAAATCATCTTCTGTCATGGTTTTCCTCTCTCCCTCCTCTCACAGGATTGGAGCAAATTATTCCACAGCAAAGGAACGCTTTCATTTTCCCCATTACAGTAGCAGGGCAACTGTCACATCCACCAATTACACAGTGATTTATCTCTTCTGATACAACATGTCCTAGTTTAGACTCCCTGTTTAACACACAATAGTCGGTGTCTATGTGTGTAGCATTACGTGTCGCTCATCTGTGCCATTACGTGTCACCTCCAGGGTCCGTTTGTCCACATCGCCAGTATCTGCGCCGCAGTGCTGAGTCGATTCATGTCCATCTTCTCCGGAGTCTATGAGGTAAGCTGAGGCCCTGACAAAACAGACTACATTACCCATAGTCCTCATCCCCTCACTGACTACAGTTAATGCATTAAATGAAGATGTGGAATGCAGTTTTTTTACATCATAACTTGCTTTGTTGTTGTCTTTGGTGTAATCACAGTGTTCCCACAGGCCCTTAAAAATCTTTATTTTTTAGGTTTGACAAAAAAAAATAGTATTTTGATTTTCAGCCATGCTAGCGACCAGTTAGTCGGTCAGTTGAGCTATGGACAGGAATATGTGTCACTAGAAACTAAATTTGCGTCAGTTGAATTTGAATTTCTAAACTTGAATAATCGCGGTAATAAACTAAATTTAACTTGAATTTTTATATTGTTTAATTTGAATAACTACATTGGACAAACTCAATCTGAATAACACCATTTTATTTTTTATTTTTTTTATTTTGGAATTTATTTCCATGGCTGTAACTGTATGATTCTCCCTGAAAATTGCACCGGATGACCTTGAAAATATTTCACCTAGTTCTACACTTTTAAATTATTCAACTATATATTTTTTTATTACAAATTAATCTTCCATAGAATTTGCCAATTTTAAGTCCTTGAGGTCCTTGAACTTGACGTTAAAGAGAAAGTGGGAGCCCTGTGACTGTTGTCCTCTCCCATCTGTCTCTCCCGCCCAGCTCACGCCCTCCCCTCCCTCCCTCTTTCTCTTGTGTCTTTGTTTTGGCTCGCCCCCTCGCACCTCGTCTGTGTTTGTGTCTCACTGTATTAATAGTGTGATGATAATGTCTGGCATGTGTATTAACAGTGACCTCCCATATTCCTGTCTCCCTCTTCCCCTGATCTCCCTGTCTCCACCTCCCCTCGGCTTTCTCATTCATCCCCGCTCGTCTGTGACCCCTAACCCCAGAATGGCACCCATAAGCAGGACCTGTTGGTGTGTGCGTGTGCAGTGGGAGTGGCCACCTGCTTCGCTGCCCCCGTGGGAGGCAAGTCCCGCCCTGCTCCCCCCCCACCCCCACCTCGCTCAGGCACAGGTCTCTGGTCAGCTTTGTCCTCCAGAAATAACACCGGCAACACAAACGAGGAGGATAAATCTGACCTCAGGCCAGTGCCAGGCATTATTAACCGATGAATATTTAAATATGCAGATTTGCCTGTCAGTAAAAATGGAGCAGAGCCTAAAGATGGAAGGTTTTGTCCACTTTAAAGGAACAGTTATGGGAAATACACTTATTTACTTTCCTGCTGAGAGTGAGATGAGAAGGTCAATGTTAATCTCATGTCTGTAAATATTAAACTAGAGACTGCAGTCAATTAGTTTAGCTTAGTATTAATAGTGAAAGCAGATGAAAGCAGAAAGACTGCTTCTGTCCTGAGGCTAAAAAAATAATGAGAAAGGGTTATAGCTATGGCTTTTGTGTCTGCTAAACCTGCACAAAAAAGAGAAATAAAACCCTCTGTAATTCTCAACTATCTAACTATGCTGCCAAGCAAATAGCATCTTGGTGCTTCTGTGCTCTTTGCATGTATTTAAATGAGGTAATGTGCATACATATCGGGCAAAATTGGCCCATTTCTAAGCAAATGAACCTCACTGTAAAAACAGTCAAATTCACAAAGATCAGCACAAATATTCACATGCAGTTACAGTGATATTATTAGCGTCTTTAGAGAGTTAGTTCTAATTGAATGGTACAAACGGCACTGATGGACAGTTTCTCCCCGTCAATGTTTTACCTGAAGTTTTATGGAATGCCTCTGCACCTGAAGGACCTTCAAATTTATTTTTTCATTACCCTCTGCTATTGTTCTGCCTATTGTTTTCTCGATGTACACGATGTCACATTGATAACTGCAATCAGACACAAAAAAAGAGAAAATTACACAAAGCTGCAAAACTTAATACGTCCGTCTGTGCAATATCTTGTGTAAATCTGACCTTGAGACGGGGCCATTACAATAGCCATTGCAAGTAATGTGCAATTAATTTTCTTAATTTTTTTCTAATTGGTTTCAGCAGCAACATTTTTTGAATACTACAATATCTCCCATTTGCAAAAAAGAACTACAAAGTGTCAGCGAACTGGCTGCAAAGCAACCATTACCAGCAGTTGCATCTAAATAAAATCCAATATTAACACTAATATGATAATTCCAGCTGATTTAAAAGAAGCCATAAACAGCTTTTATCTGCATGAACTTGTTAATAAATCACTACAAATATATAACACAACATGAGAAGCTAATTTTGGCTATTTATCTGATGTGTCTACAACTGTGGCTTTAAGTTTTTATATTTCTGTTTTTATATGGATTAAACAATGAGTTATACTTTCAGAATTAGTGATCTTTAGAGCTGCTTGTGAACTGATTATTTCTAAACCTTTGGACAGAGTCTGGCTAGCTTTTTCCCTCTTTATGCTAAGCTAAGCTAACTGACCCATTAGCCTATAGTGTTTATATTCTGCATATAAACATGAGAGATATCAATCTTCTCATCTAACTCTTAACAGGAAACAGGAAAAATAAATAAATAAATAAAAATCATAATAATAATATATTTCCCGAAATGTCAAACTATTCCCTTGAAACTGACCTCAGTGATGAATTCAAGGTGAATTAATATTTATTGCTGATCACCTTGATCATTGACTTATATGGTTCTTTGCCTTTTCTGCGATCTGACCACTTTTTAGGAAATCACAGATTTAAAAAAAAAAAAACATTCTTCTTAAAAAAAGTTTTTAAAAATAATGCAGCACGGATCACAAAAGACATTCTTTAACTCAAACTGTGATTTAAAAAAATACACAGAACCTTATAATTCAAGGTCATAAATACTCAATAGAAATATTTCATGTCTGCCATTAATTTTCTGCAATCAGTTGCAGGATGTGTCCCTAAGGACGATGTGACCACTCGGTTTGTTTCCTGATTGCTTAAGTGCTTCCTCTCATTCTGATTACTCCCATTAGCACGTGCATCCTCTGCTTTGTATTCTCTTTGTGTGTTTTTATCTCTTTTTTCGTAACCACGCTCCACTGAGCATTATTTATTCACTTTATTCCATTTTTGCTTCCCCTCTGTCAATTCTCCCCCGTCACTCCCCATTCTGTCCTCTCCACCTTGATCTTTTATTCTCTCTTTCTCTAACTCGCTCTCCTGTCTTTCTGTCAACGATCTCGTTCCTCTTCACCTTCATTTTCCACCTTCATCATCTCACGCCTTTCATCCCTCATCGACACTCTCAACTCTTTATTTCCCTCTCGTTTCCTCCCTCTCCCTCTCTGTTTTCTGTGTCAGTAGAACCCTTATGGTTACACAGATATTCTGACTGTTGGCTGTGCCGTGGGGGTGGGATGCTGTTTCGGCACTCCACTTGGAGGTACTGTACAACTTTCACACTGAAACTACTACATCAAACATCCCCTTGTTCTGGAACAAAATGCTGTACTGAGACTGTACTTCACATTTTAAGTACCAACTGAAATGTGTCAGTAGAACAGAGTGTAGAAAACAAGCCAGTGTTAGAAGTTGGCAGTAGGGCTGGGTGATATGGACCAAAAGTCATATCCCGATATATTTAGGCTGAATATCAATATATACGATATATATCCCAATATTTTTATCACAAAGTGAGAGCAAATGTTCAGTGGAAGTCAAAGCTAAGTAGTTTTATTGAAACCGTTAATTTAAGTGAACATAAATACTGTTTAGGAGTACCTTTTTTAAAGTCAAAGCTCCATAAAGTGCACATTTAAATAAAGAAATATCTTAAATAAAAATAGCCTATGAAATAAAATAGGTCAACCATTTTGTGAAATAAATATATTTATATGAGAAAATAATAACAGACATTACAAAAGAACTAAATATGACAACCCCTAGTAAGGGCAGCATTTATATACTATAAAGAAAGAAAAAAATTGAACTTTATCTGTTATAAGAATTTTTCAGAGTGACCCTTCAATAAAGACAGTTGGATTCAAAGTATCAAAGTTTAAGTTGAATTTAATTAAAGTCTTGTACAAGAGGAGCGTTTAAATCATGCAACACAGCGAGTAAGGTTACAGAGAAAAAGGCTCATATGATAGTCAAAACTGTTGGCTTATATGCCTCCTATAGTGGGAGGTTTCCAACGCCTAGCTGACCTGTCTGACACAGATGCTGTTAGAAAGGGATGTATAATATGGAAACGTTGGCCTCTGAAAAGTATGTCCATCTATATGACTCAATACTTGGTTGGGGCTATTTGACTTGAACTACTGGAAATGAACTTTTCCATCATATTGTAATTTATTGAGATGCACCTTTACACGTTTAATTATACAAACTACCATATGAAGCATTAACACCAAACATTCATAAAGAAGAAGTCTTCCATTTTATTCCAGACGTTTTCATTCATAATATAATGTTAAGTTGCTTTTTAAAAATGTCTATTCGTATAATGGCATGTGTGTGTCATTTGAACACAAAATACCATTTGGAGAAGATATAACATTGTTTAGAAAGCAGAGCTTCATTTTGCAGAACATTGTTTGTTTTTTGGATTTGTGTAGATTTGTTCTGAGAGAGCTCTTTCAGAAAATGTGTATAAACAATTGAGAGAAACTGTGATATCTTCTGAAGCCAAAATAAATTCTTCTATATAACATGAGCCTAAGCAGCCATGTTAACCATGTTTCCAAAAATAATCATAGAAAGAGAAAATTCACTAATAGCATTATGAGTCCTTAAATATATATTTTTTCATGCTTATCTTCTGTTCAGCTGCTTTCATCTTGTTCATAATAGTGTTTCTGATGTCTCTGATGTTTATGCTATTGCTCTACATGCTGTGAGTGTGTGTTTGTGAGAGAGAGAGAGACAGAAAGCGTACATGTACAGTGTGTGTGTGTGTGTGTGTGTGTGTGTGTGTGTGGTTGTCTTACTGTGTGTGTGTGTGTGTGTGTGTGTGTGTGTGTGTTAACTCCCTGTGGTTCTCCTGCTGTGTATAATTACACCCTCAGCTTCAAGTGTTTTTTGGACTCATTTTGCTTATTTTACTAATTTCTGTCTCTCTCTCTCTACCCCCTCTCTTTCTCCTCTCACATTTCTCACACTATCCATCCTCATTTTCCTGTCCTCTTTAATCCCTCCTCTCCCTCTGTCCATCTCCCTCTCTCTTTCTCTCTCTCTCTCTCTCTCTCTCTCTCTCTCTCCCTCTCTCTCTCCCTCTCTCTCCCCCCCTCTCCCCCCCACTGCCACCAGGGGTGTTGTTCAGTATTGAGGTCACGTCTACCTACTTTGCGGTGAGGAATTACTGGCGGGGATATTTTGCCGCCACATTCAGCGCCTTTATATTCAGGGTGCTCTCTGTTTGGAACAAGGATGCTGGTGAGAAGCTGAGCAGACACACACTGAACACACACACACACAATGAACACACACACACACACAGAGAGTTGTAAAAGACCGCTGAGCTTGCATTTTAAGGAAAGTAGCAGAATATGACAGCTAAGTAATATTTGCCTCTTTAGATAAACCAGAAATGTTTCAAGTCATCACCTACAGTATATCCACAATCCACCAGCTGCACCACAGAATTAAATGCTCACAACTCGGATTTAAATCCCTGCGCCCTATCTATATGCCTTCTTTTCATTTATTATGTCCACTCCCTGCAGTTTATAATCATGTGTCTTCCACATAATAAGTTTTAGATGTCACATTAAACTCACAGAGGGAAGTCTTTCAGATTGTCTTTTATTCAAACAAAATTACTTCTAAACTCAATCAGACATCTAATATTCATCTTCCCAAATATTCAAGCATTTGTCTTATTCCATCGTCTCACAGTTTCTGTTGTATATTAATATTTTCTAAATTTGTAGTTTTAGAAACAAGATGCACATCAGTCACTGGGTTAAGTCTTTCAGATCATTGCAATTTATTCTCAAAATACTGTATTCCTACAGCTCTCATCAGTCAAAAAGCTCTGATAAACCCACTGTACACGACCGGCTCAGCACTTAACAGCAGACAGACACAGTTAGTGAGTAACTGGTGAACACAGTGGAACATTTAACAGTTAAAGAGACGGATATTTCCCTCAGGTGTCATGGAGAAGCAAAAGAGAGCGAACATTGGACTTAAATTGAGCAGGTGGACACGAACAAGACTCCAGTGGGACGATAAAGATTCTCCATCATGTTGGATGTATAAATAAGCTGTTTGTGACCATTTTTATGTCCTGTCTTTGATTTTAAGCAGATAAATGAAACTCAAACTCAAGTTCATGAGCATAGAAATAAGAGATGGAGCTCACATGTTTGTTTAATGTTTATAATTTTCTTTGTTACACTTTTTTCTCTCTTTTTATCTCAGTGACCATCACAGCTCTCTTTAAAACTAACTTCCGGATGGATTTCCCCTTTGACCTGCAGGAGCTGCCCGCATTCGCAATAATAGGGTGAATACGTGTGTGTGTGTGTGTGTGTGTGTTTGTGTGTGTTTGTGTTACTTAAGTAAAAGTACTAATACCACAGTGAAATTACTCCACTACAAGTAAAAGTCCTGCATTCAAAACTTACTGAAGTACAAAAGTATCAGCATCAAAATGTACTTAAAGTATCAAAAGTAAAAGTGCTCGTTATGCAGAATGGACCCACTCAGATTGTTTTATGTATTACAAATATATTATATATCATTATTATTATTGTTATTGATGCATTTCTGTAAGCAGCATTTTACTGTAAAGTTACATATAATGGAAATACTCAAGTAATGTACAAGTATCTCAAAATCAGTGGTGAAATGTAACTGAGTACATTTACACAAGTACTGTACTTAATTAAAGTACACCAAAAGTCCCTCAAAATTGTACTTGAGTATTTCCACATACAGTATGTAACTTTATACTTCTACCTCACTATATTTTAGAGGTAAATATTGTACTTTGAATTCCACTACATTTAGAGATTTAGCTTTAGTTACTTTTCAGGTGGAGATTTAACATAAAAAACATGATTAATGTAAAGTGATTAGACTTTTTTTTTTTTAAATAAACCTCATAACAGTATATTATGTAGATGAAATGGGCCCTGCCTTGAGAAAATTAAAACACTGCTTACATAAATGCATCAATACAAATAATCTAATAGTATATTGAGAATATACAAAACAATCTGAGTGGGTCCATTCTGCATAACGAGTACTTTTACTTTTGATACTTTAAGTACATTTTGATGCTGATACTTTTGTACTTCAGTTTTGAATGCAGGACTTTTGCTTGTAGTGGAGTAATTTCACAGTGTGGTATTAGTACTTTTACTTCAGTGAGAGATCTGAATACTTCTTCCACCACTGCTACACACACACACACACACGTTTGTTTGTTTTTTAAATAAATCTCATAACAGTACATTGAGTAGTTAAAATGAGTCCTGTCTTTACAAAATTAAAACACTGTTTCCATTAATGCATCGATACAAATAATCGAATCGAATGTAATAATACATTTAGAATACATAAAACAATATGTGTGGGTCCGTTCTGCATGACGAGTACTTTTACTTTTGATACTTTAAGTACATTTAGCTGATACTTTTGTACTTTAACTTAAGTACGTTTTGAATGCAAGACTTTTACTTGTAGTGGAGTAATTTCACAGTGTGGTATCAGTACTTTTACTTAAGTAAGAATGAATACTTCTTCCACCACTGCAATACAGTGATACTGTATAGAAATAGTCATACAGCATCTCATAGTGTTTTTCTCCTGTTTTAGGATCTCTTGTGGCTTCCTCGGTGCGTTCTTCGTCTACCTGAACAGACAGGTGGTTCTCTTCATGAGGAGGCCGACAGCGCTCACACGCTTCCTAACCAAACAGTGAGCTCTCACACACACACACACACAAACACATAAAACAGAGGCATGCACTCCCTGCTGCTCTGGATTAATGTGGCACTGGGCTCTTAAACCACAGTGATTCTGGTAGCAGACAGTGTTCCCATGAACTCGAAACCATTTGCGCATTCAAATCCAATTCCTCTTAATGTATCTCAGCTCCACTCTCTGAACTCATCAGTCTCACAACACTGGCCAGGACAGCAGCAAAGCCTTAACAACCTTTCAGCCAGTTATTCACTCAATGTGGAGATTCACTTATCCTCTGAGACTCAACAGTCAGGGAACATTAGTCTCCACCATTAGAGAGGCGAGCAGCGGCGCCAGGAGAGCCGTACAATCAGCAATGGTACACACTTCTACTGACACAGTTATTTCTGTTGCAAGCACCACTTATTGTGCCGTGTTGTTGGTGTCTAAGAATACATTCCTGTTAATGGCTGTGTTTGTTTTTGTTTTTGTTTGTGTTTGTGCGTGCGCCCAGTCGACTGATCTATCCAGGTGCAGTGACGCTGATCATCGCCACCTTAACGTTTCCTCCTGGGTTCGGACAGTTTATGGCTGGAGAGGTTAGACTGAATCAACCTCACACTCTCTGAATCCTTTTTGATGTGTCTGCATTAATATTTATGATATATTTTGAAAAAAGGGGGTCAGTAGGGTTTCGACTGTGTGGTTTCCTGATGTTATGCTGCGTATGGAAGCAAAAAAAGGACGTAATTATGTGAATTTTATCAGCATCTTAAAGAGGAACTCCATAGATTTTACACATCAAAGTGTGTTTACAGGTCCCGGGGAGTACCAATGCATATGTGAACAAAGTTGTATAAAACCTTTTGTGGCTCCAGAAGGAGCTGCAAGAGGTCTCATAAATTGCCTCGAGGGAAGTCATATGGTTGGGTCTCAAAACTGCGAGACTGAAAATGAAAAAATGAGCTCTACGCTTACTGGCTACAACAATCAAGTAATGAACACATTAATGCATAAATCATTATAATCCAGTAATATAATATACTAAAGGTACATTTGTTTGGACAAAGATAGTGATAACAACAAAAATAGCTCATAAGAGTTTAATTTAAGAGCTGATAACTAGCCATTTCCCATGGTTTTATTGATAAGGATTTTGGTTATCACCAAGAAAACCATGGGAAATGGCTCGATATCAGCTCTTAAATTAAACTCTTATGAGCTATTTTTGTTGTTATCATTATATTTGTCCAAACAAATGTACCTTTAGTTTTACCAGGCATTAAAATGAACAAAGAATTGAAGAAAAAGGGTGGTCTTATAATTTTTTCCATGACTACATCTATACTTTCTCATTTGTCATGTGGGCCTTTTAGCTAATAGAGTTTGTTTTCAGTTTGGTTTTCGGAGCATTTTCCTTTATTGAATCTGTCATCTTTTACCTGGAGGTTTGCTGCACACTACACTACTACTGCACTTCTTAAAAATAATCAAGTAATAAACTGTGCTCCTGTGTGTCTGTCTCCTCTGGCAGCTGATGCCCAGAGAGTGCATCAACTCCCTGTTTGATAATTTCACCTGGACCAAAATCTCAGGGCCGACTGCTCCGCCGGGCCTCGGTCGCTCCTCTGCATGGCTTCATCCTCACGTCAGCGTCTTTGTCATCCTCCTCCTCTTCTGCGTCATGAAGGTATCTCTCAGTACAGTTAGTTGTGTTGCCTTTTAAATATAGGAAGCCCCTCTGAGACTGGGTTTTTGATCCTGTTTTTGTGTTGCAGTTCTGGATGTCAGCAGTTTCCACCACGATGCCCATCCCCTCGGGCGCCTTTATGCCAGTGTTCATATTAGGTAAGAGGATTTTGTAATGTGAGCACAGCATCTCCTGCTGAGCTTCAGTTCAATTTGTCTTTACCAGCGTGTCTTATCTCCCTCCTCAAGGAGCTGCTTTCGGACGCCTCGTAGGCGAGATCATGGCGACTCTTTTCCCGAATGGGATCCTGTTTGATGGGATCGTGTACCGCATCCTGCCGGGAGGTTACGCCGTCATTGGTCAGTCTGCTTAACTTAGTGCTGCGTTCAGGCTCTCACAGGCCTTGAGACTTACTGGAGACCTAGATTGGAGAACATTTGATGCAACAGTGCCTTGAATGAATGACTTTGAAAGTGATAGATTTTTCTAAAGCATTTAACCTTCTGCATGCCTTTAAAAAAACTCCCTTTTGTTACCAGAGAGGATAAAAATGTCCTTCTTCTAAAACTGCTATAAAAATACTATATATTGATAATATTTTTCACTTTCACTGAGTTACATTTAAAAAAATATTTTAACCAAGATTAGTCCTGATCATCACTACCAAATATTTATAATTTTCACACTTTCAACCCTTTAAATGTCAGTTTGTTTACATAATGCATCTGGTTTTTTTAATGAAAAATACACAAACATTGTAGTGTTTCCTGCATACTAGACACAAGGGATAATTTTTTTACACAGTTTTGGATATGTCAATGATAACCAACAATATTGATTTCGGCGCATTTTTTATTTTATCATTATACAGCAGCAATAACCATAACAGAAACCAGGAGCATTTATGTTTTACTGCAAATTTGAAATTCCACCTTAACTGAAGGTTATTGTGATTATAACACTTTCTGCCAGTTATGTGCTGGGACAGGCTCCAGTGTCCTCTGACTCTCCTCAGGACGAACAGGATAGAAAATACATCTTTTTATTTCTGCCTCCTAAGGACTCGCAACATTGTAAAACTATCTTTTTTTAATTTCTATTTTACTATATTGTTAAAAGTGCAACATTTCAAGCCTAAATTAGAGGTTTGTCAGGTACAGAGGAATCAGATGGAGGAATCATGATTATAACCTGACATGCCAGATGGTTTGTTACACAGAACCATCTGAGAATCTGTGATTGGAAACTGTTTTTTAAAGGGCAGACACTTTATTAAAATACTTGGCAGGTGACTGGATAAACCATCTGTCCATCAAACTTTTGCTGAAGCCAGTCAAGAGAAGAGAACGAAAAAAACTTTTCCATCGAGAAAAGCCTTCAGTGCCATATTTTTCTTCTTCTTTCAATAAATATATACTCTTCAGTTCTGATGTAATTGATGCTTTTGCAGCCATTAACCTTTTAAGAAATAGCAATTGTTGTTTTGACAGTCACCTCTCCATGTCATCAGCCAGCAGCTCATCACAAGATGCTGATTAGTCCGAGCCACTGCTGGTGCAGACACAAACACTTGAATCATGGAAAGATTGATTCTAGAGTGATCTCATGTTTTCACAAGAATCCAGTTGCCATGAGGGTGCAGACAAGGTGGAAAAACTACCACTTAAGCTCAGATATCTTGACATCTGTAGTAAGGTGCTGCAGATGTTTTATCAGTCTTTGGTGGTAGTGTGTTGTTTTATGCTGCAGTCTGCTGGGGAGGCAGCATCACACACAGAGATGCATGGTGGTTGGACAGACTGGTCTAAAGAGCTGGTTCTGTGGTTGGAGCCAGGTTGGACACACTGGAGGAGGTGGTGGAGAGATGCACTGTCAAGATGTTGGAGGCCATCTTGAAATACCCGGATCATCCGCTACACAAAGCCTTTATGGACCAAAAAAACAGCAGTGGACCGCTCCTTTATCTCCGTTGCAGGACGGAGAGCTACAAAAGATCCTTCTCTCCTACAGCCATCAGGCTGTCTCATTCTAACAGAGCTAACAGTCTAACTGAATTTCCCTTTGGAGATAAATAAAGTAATTTTGTTTTGATGCAAGGCAAGCTAATTACAATGGAGGGATAAACTTTACCCCTCAGACTCTAACTGCCCTCTTCCTTCTACCAGGTGCAGCAGCGATGACGGGAGCCGTCACACACACGGTCTCCACCGCAGTAATCTGCTTCGAGCTGACGGGTCAAATCTCCCACATCCTGCCCATGATGGTGGCGGTCATCCTAGCAAACATGGTGGCCCAGGGTCTGCAGCCTTCTCTCTACGACTCCATCATCCAGGTGAAGAAGCTGCCCTACCTGCCTGAGCTGGCCCTCGGGCACATCAGGTAAAGTTAAAGAACTCTTAAATGGTGTGTTTGTGTTTTCCACACTGCTGTTATTGTCAGACAAAGGGTATTTATTGTGGTTTTCTTGCATCCCCAGCAAGTATAACATCTTTGTGGAGGACATCATGGTGCGAAAAGTGAATTTCCTGTCTTCTCAATCCACCTATCGGGAACTGAACCATCTGCTAGAGACCACAACTCTGAAAACCATCCCCCTGGTCGACTTTAAAGGTAGGATTGTGCATTAAATGCTTAGGTTTAAAGAAATAGTTAGACATTTTTGGGAAATAAATACATTTTCTTTCTAGCCAAGAGTTAGATGAGAATATTGATACCACGTTTGTGTCTGTTCGGTCAATGTGAAGCTACAGTCAGCAGCTGCTTAGCTTAGCTTAGCATAAAGGCTAAAAACTGGGAACAACTATCATAGGACCGTTCACAGGTAAAAGTGCCCAGTGAAGCTCCGTTATTAACATAAGTATCATTTTTTTGTTCAAAAGTGCAGTAGTGTGCATCAAACCTCCAGGTGCAGGATGACATCACTGCTTTAAGCCAAGAAAAGAAAACTTGGGGCTCCCACACAAGAAAAAATGTATAACCACAGAGTCTACTTTTTTTTTTACTCCTGTTTTTAATACAGATTTAACAAACAAGATATAACTTCAGAGTTGCTGCTTGGCTTTGGACTGGGTCGAGTGAGCTGTTTCCTCCAGTTTCCAGTCTTTATGCTCAGCGAGTGCTGTGTTTTCCCTGCATGGTACGGCTCTGCTTGACTCAAATGGACTCACTGTTGGTCCTTTTCTCTATTATATTTTCCACTGCGGATAGTACCCACAGCATCATGGTGCCACCATGTGAAACTGCAGTAACATCACCTTCGACCTGACACTGGCTGAATCCTTTTATCTGCAACCAAACAAAAAACTGCACTTTGTCAACTGTATGGCATAATGTGAGGCGTAGGTTAGCAGACTGCCATTTCTACAGATCTGGGGCGAATCAGTGCTATCAAAAAAAGTACCAGGTACTACACAACCAAAAAACAGCCGGTCAAGTTGAGCCGCACCACTCAGTAAAAAAACTGCATTCCAGACATGAAAACAGTGTTGATCTTGCCATCTAACTCCCAAAAAAGAAGAAATACAGTAAATGTATTCTCTGAAACTACTCCTTTAACTCTTTGTTATGCAGAATCCATGATTCTTCTGGGCTCCATCGAGAGGACGGAGCTTCAAGCCGTCTTCGACTGGTGGCTCTCCCCGGAGAGGAGAGTCTTTGAAAGAGGGCAGAGCTCACCAGGCCAGGGCTCTAAAGTCAGCTGGGAGTCCTTCACCTTCGTGGACGAGGAGGGTGGAGAAGAGGGTGCAGACAAGGTGGAAAAAACTACTACTCAACTTACAGAAAATAGTTTATTTTTTAAATAAATTACGATGCAGTTAATGACCATGTTGTTTCCCCCGCAGACTGCTCCAGTTCAGGAAGAATGTAACGGTCCGATCCCTTCCCCCAAACCTCAGGAGCCCTCCACCAACCACACAGGCTCAGGTAACATTTCCACAGCATCGTAAAGACAAGTCCGCCCATCAAATGTCACTTCCTCTCTCCTCTTACATGTGTTGCCATACCATATCCTCAGACAAGCGTAAGCTGCCATCTGTCAGGAGGACTCTTCAGAGACTCTTCTCCTCCACGTCTCTGTCAGGCCAAGCTGAAACTCAGGTAAGATCAACCTCACGTACTCATCATTTTGACCCCTAAAGCTCAAAGGAAGCAGCGCTGATCTGCTGTCGAGTTGGCAGCGACAGCTCAGACGGGGGGCATCAGTCCAACATGGCAGCTCGAGCCAACCTCGCTAATGTGACGGGAGGGGCATGACATGATGCATACATAACGGGGTTGACATGTTGTGCAGTTTGTGATGCCATTAAACCACCAGGGGTCATCTTATCATCATCTGTGTAGCTTTTCAAACTAACTGACTGCCCATCCATCTGTCCCTCGCTCTTTCCTCCCTCAGGAGACCACGCCCCCTCCGCTGACAGACACCATGTCCCCAGAGGAGGTACGGTACCTTATCGATTCTCCAGCCACACAGCCAACAATGAGACAACCAAACCATCCAAATCAATAATTAGAAACTCTGTATACTCTGAGTCCATCTCTCTGCCTTGTGATTGGCTGATGCAGATCAAAGCCTGGGAAGAGGAAGAGCTGGATAAACCAATCGATATGGAGCAGATACGGATAGACCCCTCCCCGTTCCAGCTGGTGGAAAGGACTTCTCTGCACAAGGTGACCACAGCAACACCTGCGAGACACATGCAAGGATCATGCACACAAACTAATTATGCAATTATAAGTCATGCACAGTTATCATTTCATATACAGGAAAAAATCATTCAATTTCTTGTTCATTTTAATGTCTGGTACAACTAAAGGTACATTTGTTTGGACAAATATAATGATAACAACAAAAATAGCTCATAAGAGTTTCATTTAAGAGCTGATATCTATACATTTTCCATGGTTTTCTTGATAATAACCAAAATCATTTAAATGAACAAAAAACTGAAGAAAACCAGGGTGGTCTAATACCTTTTTGGTAGGTATTTAAAGCATGAGATTTTACAGAAATAGTTTGACATTTTGGAAAATACTTTTGTACTTTAGTTTAAACAAACACGAATTGTAAAATTATGTCTGTGTCTGTGTTTTAAGCCTGTTAAGTGTTGTTAAGCCTTTCTAAGACATTTTATTTCATTGTCACGCTGGAACCTAATATTGTTTAGTGTTAACTCTCAGCAAGATGATAAATAAAAGTGCATCACAAAATTTTAACTTATTCCTTCAAAACAAGTTCATTTTTACTTTTATACTTACATGCCTAAATATTTTTTTGCTCTGTTTGTAATGTTGTTGTAGCTTTCTTTTTTGCAAAGGTTTAAAGGGGCATTTCACTAAATTTCTACATTCACATGCCCCTCACATGGTCCCATTTCCTAAATTGAGAAGTGATTCTTCCGACTTTGGTGTGTTCATGAGTTTAAGTTGTAATGTGGAAACAACATGTATATTACAAGAGGAGTTGTGTAGCTGTTAGCCACTAAAATGTTGCTTTACCTGACCTGTTATCAGGTAAATATAAATGCCACTAAGTAACTTTTATAACTAATTTAGGTAACTCTAAGTGAGCAGCAAATGTGAACAAGAAAGTATATGCAGTGCGTAAATCTGTCATGTTTCTGCATAATATGACATAAACTCTTAGCAAACCTTGTGCCGACACGTAGCTGGCATTAATGTGAATTTTCCCACTTTTGTACGAATTTTTCCAATCCGACACCACATGATTGCAGCATTGATCTAGTAAAAGTCAGGATGTCTCGGCCTCTGCTGCATCAATTTCTACCATTCTTTAAAGTCTATATTTGGTGACTCCGCCAACTTAAAGGCCACCATATAGATGTATTACTTCAAGGTTTTTGTGTTTTTTCCATACAGGAAATGGAGTTTAAATCATGATTTTTCTGCTGTGACTCATGCTATATTTCACTGTCTTTCACTTGCGGGACAATTTGTTTACGAGCAGTGCATCCATGCACACAGAACACTGTCACACTACAATACATTTAACGCTGACTGGATCGTGTCCTCCTCTCTCTCTTTGCCCAGACCCACACTCTGTTCTCTCTGCTGGGTCTCAGTCACGCCTATGTCACCAGTATTGGAAAGCTGGTGGGTGTTGTGGCGTTGAAAGAGGTAAAGTCAATTTTTTTTCACTTCATTTTTTTCTTTATCTGCATGTTTTTGTCACCTCTGTTGGTTAATGCGGCATGACAGCGAGCTGCGATGATCTCATGTTGTGGGCAGTTGTTCTGTCACGGGGTGCATCATGCTTTACGCTCTGATTCATGCAGTTATTCTATGAAGCGGCCTCCACTCCTCTCCCAGGATGTTCGTGAGAGCCCATTTGTTTGTTTTCTTTGTGTGTTTTAACTTCTTTCTCTCCTTCAACAGTTACAGAAAGCTATAGAGGGCTCGACTCGCAGCGGGGTGAGGCTCCGTCCACCTCTGGCCAGCTTCAGAGACGCCAGCAGGAAAACCAAGAAGCACCAACCTCCCCCATCCACTCCTTCCTCCCCCACTCGGGACAGAGCCCTGTGGGGAGAGGGGAGCAGGAGAGACGGGGAGCTGGTGAGGAAGGAGTCGTCTTCCAGGGGAGCTCCTGGGTGTGACACTGCTCCCTCCTCCCCCAGCAGTGTGGAGAGCAGCTCTGCCACCACGAGAGGAGCTGACGGTGCTTCACAGGAGCCAGCGTCTCCTTCTACCTCCTCCCCTACATCCCCTTCACCTCCTGCCTCCCCTGTGTCACCCACCAGCCCTGTCCTCACACTGTCCTCCCTGCAGGAGGACAGGGAGAGCGAGGAGTCAGATGAGCCCATATAGACAAGAGACAATGATTTCACTCCTTTTTTCTCCCAAGAGACAGAGCTGCTGTGTGCGGGGAGGAGTCACCTGCACAGACATTCAGCTCACAGCGAGCAGGACGAGCTTCTGCACACAAAGCTCCTGAAACTTTTAGTACAGGATTTTTTTTCTACTCTTACGACAGTCTCACTTTTTCACTCAAAATCTCAGGTGCCTTCCTGTGTCTTCTGAACTGCAGACGGACAAACGTGTTCAGTCCGACATATCACAAATGTCCATCCGTATCTTGGAAATGTTGAATGTAGCTGTACATCATATATCAGTGTCTGTTAATTTCATTAAGTACCTTTGATCAAACGTTAACTGACAGCAATGAATTGTATGATAATGAAATAATATATTGATGAAGACTTAATTAATTTGACCTAATGGGTCAAAGAGATCATGCATTTAAAGTTTACTGATTGAGGTTAATTTTAAATTATAACTTACATTTATCAGATATTTGCTGTATGGTAAATATTCAAATCATTATTACCAGTCTGTGATTTTTAAAAATAATAAATATTAAAATTGTCTACTAGTTCATTTTAGATATCAACATTAAAACTGGCAATTTATAGATAAAACCACATTCACATTAAACACTATGTGACGCACAACGCCTGTGATTTGAGCTAAATGCTAAAGTCACTGTAAGTCACAGTAAATTACACTTTTGCATGTTAGCAGAATGATGGGAATGTGAATTTTGATTTAAATGGAGCCAGTCCAGTGATGCACCTGACACAGATTTATGGCAAAAAATAAATAAATCTGGCTAAAATCTGGCAAGTCAGCGTAGTGGCCAATTAAATACATGCAAGCCCACATTGCTGATTGATTACTTTGAATTGTTGCCATGGTATTTTCAAGAAAATGAGCCTACACAAGTCATAACCATGTAACGAAAAAAGGCACATATGTGTCTATTTACACAACTTTTGGACATGCCTACAAGGGAAGAAGGCTGATTATTATGCAAATATTATAATACGCCTGCTTACATGTGTTGCTACGTACTATAGTACAGTGATTGAGATGTAAGATTTGTGTTTGGCTTCAAATTTACTTATTTGTTATTCAAAAGAGCCTTCCTAAAAATGTTTTATATCTTCACCAACACAGCTGTTTTTAGTGCAGAATAAAGTAAGTAATAAACAACTTACTATATATTTCCTGATGGTGGAACAAATTAATAGTCAGGAGTTGGCCGAAATGACTGGAAAGTGAATGTATTTGTGCATCAAATAACATTGAAATCCCACAGACTGTATAGAAGAAGTGGACGTAGTCTGAAAAGTGAAGCCAATGCAGATGTTCTAAAACCCACATTTTTTCTACCAGCCAGCAGGGGGCGACTCTACTGGCTGCTAAAAGAAGCCTGATTGTATAGAAGATTTTGAAATGATGACCCTTCTCATTTAACTTATTACCTCAGTGACTATTTTTCCTAATGAGTTTATGGTCTCAATTGCAGGTTTCAAGCCCTCTTCAGAACCGCATGATGTTAATTTTGTAAATTACAGACACATTTAGAGTAAAGTAGATGATAAAGCAGGTTATGCTATAAGGCGGGGCTACCTTGTGATTGACAAGTCATTACCAAGGTGATCTGTTAATCAGGATAGATAATTGTATCTACAACATTTAAAGACCGTAAAATTGGTTTTGGGGTTGTTGTTTTTTGTCTTAGAACTTTGACCCTTTTACATTGAGTTTTCATTTAATCAGAGTTAACTGTAACATTTGGTTGCCTAAAAGTGTCTTGTTCACTGTCAGCTATTTCAATTTTTCCAGTGGGTAAATGTTGTTTTAATGCTGTTTTTAGCTAGCCAGAATTAGCATCCCAATTAATATCAGTCAACATGAATTATGAATGCATCTTGCTAACAAAGCTAGCTTGCATTAGCTGATAACTTAGCATTTGGGTTGTCAATCAGATCCACTCTTCACTCTTCTCCCCAACTCCAGCCCATCCAAATATTGCCACATCTGGCCCAAAAAAGCCAAGATGGTAACGGCCATAATGCTAACCTTGAGGCTTCGAAATGGAAAACCACAACAAAATCCGCCACGGTGGCTACGTCCACTTCTTTTATATAGCGTGGGCTATCCATTTGATAGTTACTGAGATATTTTAGTCGGTATTAAAGTGGTGGATTGACAGACTAGACAGACACACCACCAGCGTTGGTGGATAAAATCACTGTATCAGAGTTCTAGCATTCAGGCTTGAAAAGCGAATATCTCTGAGCATACAAACATTTTTTCAGCTGTGAAGGTCAACAGTGTGTTTCAGTCTGTGATTCCTGTGTGAGCTTGAACAAATACAGTCTATGGTCCCCACAGAGGAGGCCTGTCTCTGAGAATTTACATTAATATTCTCCTGTCATAAAACCCCTGGTAAAAAACTGGAGAGGGATGTGTTTGGATAAAGCACAACAGGCTGGATTACACCGCTGCCAGATTCCTGGTGATTGCTGTTTTGTCTGAGCAGCAAGCTGCCACCAAAAGTGGTTAAAAAAAGACACATCACATGGTGTTAATACTCCAGAGAGAAAAAGAGGTGAACGTGTTAGAATAAAATTATTTACACCTGGAAAAGATATTCACACGTAAGCACGAGAAATGCCATTTGTTGGTTTGTTTATTTGCTCTTTCTCCACCAGAGGAAAAGAAGAGGAGACAGGTAAAGGAGCCGGAGGGGGAGTAGGAGGTTCTGTCGTGCAGGAAAAAGGAAGAGAAACAGGAAGAAACGGAGAGTTGTTGACAGAAGAGGAGAGAGAGAGAAGGGGGGGACCACGTGGAAGAACCATCCTGTGACAACCGTCCAACGAGCATGCATAGGTGTGAGTGTACACTGGTATCACAAGTCACACTGCCTCTTTTCAAACATATAAATCCAATTTAATACAGACTTTTACAGAAGCCATCCAATTTTTTACAGCGTTTTTTACAGCAGTTGCTCTTTTTTGCCACACATGTCCAAATTATATTTATGTTACATGTCTGATTGCCACTAATCCCCTTTGGTTGATGTGAAAACTTTTTTTTTTTTTCTCAGGCAGTGATTCTTCCAACAAGACAGCTTACTGTACACTGACAGACAGACATACAGACAGACACAAATATACAGAACAGATACAAAGAGATAGAAAGAGAGAGAAGGAGAAAGGCAGAGGACCAGAAGCAGATTTTGAGCGTCATGCCTGCAGACAAGTTACTGTACGTCTTGGAAGATGGCAGTAGAATTATACAAAAAGAGGAACTCAACTGCAAATTGGTCAGTTAACAAAGATGTGATCAGTAAACCTTAACATCCACAGAAATATATTTGGCTTCTTGTTATTTGTTTATTCATTCATTGAGACTTTGATAAACAGAAAAGAAACGTGGAAAAAAAGCAGTAAAATAACCCAAATCGAAGCAGTGTCTTTTCATTAAGCCCATGCATGTTTCCTTACAAACTAATATCTATTTTTTTAACCCGAATTAGACTCACAGATGTTACCATCAACAAATATAAAGCAACAGTCTTTTTCACCACATGATGCCTTTAAAATTGACTCATAAAGAACAAGAAACTGCTCCCACAAGGGTTGGTACCTACATGAAATTATAGACTCTGTACAAGCTGTCACATTATTCCTCCCCACCAAGTAATTGTTCAATAAATAAATGAATGTGTGCCACTGTGTAAAGACATTCTGTTTGCAGTTTTGAGCCCTCTTGTTTTCATGAGTCACTAAACAGGGATTTTTGTAGTGAAATAAATTTTCTTTATAATTAAAAGCTGCCAAACTATCCATCTCTTATCTCTTAACAAAGTGTGTTTTTCTCAGTGTAAAGTGCTCAAAACCAGACCGAAACAAGACTGCTTTTACAACCATGACAACTATTCTAACTTATACTGGAAGGGATTTCAACGAGTCAGTAGAAAAATAAACATTGTCCCCAACATTGCATAAAGAAGCAATCAATAAATAAATTCATTCAAGTCAATAAACCGCTTTTTTTGTTGTTGTTGTTTATCTTAAAAGTTTCTCACACAATCATCAAAGTGAGAGGAGAAGGTGCTCCCCAACAGAGAGAAAAAAGGTGGAAACAGTGGCTGTGTGTTGTTGTAAAGTTCGTCATGCACAGAAAGTCTTCGCTGTATGTTAACTCCCCTCCTCCGCTGGAAAACACCCATTCTTCCTCAGGCAAAAAAAAGAAAAAAAATGAATGAAAACGTCCTCAAACATCATCAGAATCACTATCACACTCCAGGCAGCTGCTTCACAGTAATCACATTGAGCAGGAAGACACCGATCTGTTCGGCTCTAGTGTTCACTCTTCTGTTCTATTCCCTGATTGGCTGATTGAGCAGCACACGGGCTGTAATTTCCGCCACTACTGTTCTTCTTCGTTTCCCCCACTGATGGAGTCGCCGGAGGATAAAATACTCTCCAGTTTGAACGATATTTACAACACAAACATTCCTCCGTTTCATTTGTCTTTGTGTGGTGGTAAGAAAAAACTAAATTCAGGCGTAAGCTTGAGCGCAATCCCAAAATAAAGTGGGACTGAGAGGTGTAAAAAAATAAAGAAATCATACTGTACTAGAACAGTTAGTGACTGTGAGTGAGAGGCGACTTTTATATACTCAGACTATTTACATCTATACGACAGAGCGGACACTGGTCTGTTGGGAAGCCAGTGTTTTGTCTGCCTATTGCTGGTTACAATTTAGATATTCGTGTGTGTGTGTGTTTGTGTGTGTGTGTTTGTGTGTGTGTGTGTGTGTATGTATGTGTGTGTGTGTAGTGGTGGAGCCAGCAGTGAATCCATTTTCAACAGCTCCCTCCCACACGTTTGAAAGACTTGTTTATCTTTGTTTCTTAGGAAAGACTCTCTCCCATGTGGACCGCGAGGAGACATCAAAAACTCATGCGCTGCCATCTGTTCTCGAGTACATTCAAATAGTGGTTATCATCCTCGATTTATCGCGATGACTACGTCTATTGAAAGAAATCAAAAAGCAGCTGAGGGTTTGTGTTGTTAAGTGGCTCGGTTTTGGTTGTCAGAGTGGGAACTGGGTAACGTCAACAGTCCAAAGGCAACCTCTGATCTGTTGGATTGCATCAGTGCAAAAGAGATTCGCTCATGCAACTCTGTCTTTATTTCTCCGTCATGATACTCACCGCAGGCCCACTGTGGCCCCACCTGGGATACTATGGTTCAGTGCAAAGTCTATACAGTGCTGTATAGTACAGGTACTCCATAGTGCTCAGAAGAAACATGCATACAGAGAGACAGTAGGAAGCACACTATCTTACAGTACAATCCTTATCTGTGCAGTTTAGTGTGTGCAGTCAGCAGGACAGGCCTGTCCCTGGGTTGTGCCTCAGGCAGCCTGGTGCCACAACGTTATTTATTTTCGAGGTTTCATCTGCATTTCACTGAAATGCTCACATTTTCTGAGCCTACTCTTAATTACACGTGAAATTGTTTTGGGTTGCCTTTTTTTTAAAAGTTGTGTCTGATGCAACAGGGAAAATAATTTGATTAAACACTAATATGTTGAGTAACAGCTGTAAACAGAGTAGTTCTCCAATAGGAAAACTCTTATATCTTATCATACACTTAAACATAGATTTGTTCTCTTTTTTTTGCTTTATTACAAAATTATTCTTATTATAATGTTTTATTATGATAGATTTTCATTATTATTATAAGACGATGACAGGGTCGAGTTGCTTGTCTTCATAAAAAGCATGCATGTTTCCTTTCTCCCTCCTCTTCATCTTAACGTGGTTTAATTTTCCCGATAGAAATGTCCCGGTCAGTTGGTCCTCCTCCTCCTCCTCCTCCTCCTCCTCCTCCTCCTCCTCCTCCTCCTCCTCCTCCTCCTCCTCCTCCTCTTCAGTTTCTCCGTCCACACACTCCTCTCTCCAGTTACCTTTGGGATGTAAGGCTTACAAAGAAATAGGTGTCCTTTGTTGCATCAGCTCTCGTCTCATTGTGAGTCCACCTCTGAATCTGTTTCTCACCATTTTTGAAGAACTCATCTCGCAACCAAAAAAGTTTTTGATACCTGAAAAGGAACAGATTAATAGATATATATTGTATTATTACGCTCATCCCTCGCTGACTCCCTGGTCAGTTTGTAATAAGGAGTCTCCTGATGAGCCAGGTACTCAGTTGGTTGCCATGGAAGCGGCAGGCCCCTGCCCTTCCTCCTCTTCCTTCTCCTCTCGCGTCTGAACGAGGCTGGAGGTGACATCGGAGGATTTCCGCTCTGTGATTGGCTCTGCCGGCGGTTGCCCCGGACTACTGCCACCAGAGGCATCCCCTTGTTGCGTAGGCGGAGTCAACGAGGCTAACTCCGGCTCCATGCACAGTGTCACCTCTTCCTCCTGATCAGGACAGACGGAGACACACAGAAGGTTCAGTCAACTTAATCCGCTCACAGAAGCTGTTTCGACAGAAGTTAACATTAATAATTAA
Source organism: Centropristis striata (assembly GCF_030273125.1). Taxonomy (NCBI): domain Eukaryota; kingdom Metazoa; phylum Chordata; class Actinopteri; order Perciformes; family Serranidae; genus Centropristis; species Centropristis striata. The sequence continues at coordinate 10,527,327 of NC_081524.1, read as the reverse complement.
CCACTGACACATAAATAAAGGTCCGTACTGGTGATTGTGCAGGTTTTATCCTATTAGCTACAAATCTAATATGATTTACATTACTGCAAACTGACTTCCAAAGCTTTATAGACTGATTTCCATTCTTACAGACAAACAACATAAAGGTCAACTGAAAGACTTCCTAGATTTGCTTTAGATTTGACCTCCAAAAGATTACAGCGTCAGAATTCAACCCCAAGACCACAGAATAGACTGTGTAAAAAAGTACAGGTTACCACCATGGCGTCACTAGTTTGTGGACTACTGGTTTTGAAGCCTTTAGTTTGGCATTTTGACCGTTGCCATCTTGGCTTTGTGGAGCATGAAGTTACCATATTTGGAAGAGAGGGTGGCTCTGACTGAGAATTTAAGGACACAATGTCCACCTATAGCCGACTACTGTCTCCTGGCTATGAAGTGTGAACTCACTGCTAACAAACTTAGCTTCCATAAGTCAAGGTCAACCAAGTTCACGGCTATTTAAATGTACACAGTGCCATATCCTGACTGACAGGTTGCCATAGTAGTGACTTGTCAATCACAGGCTAGCAATGCTCTAAAGTATACCCTCCTTTATCGTCTATTTTACCCTAAATGGGACCATAATTTGACTTTAAACTGGCGACTGAGATGATAAGCTCATTAGAAAATTGTTTACTGAGGTAATAAATCAAGTGAGAAGGAGAGTCATTTTTTCATAGACTTTCTTTACAGTAAGGTTCATCCACTTCTTTTTTAACATGTACAGGTGCATCTCAATAAATTAGAATATCATAGAAAATTTTCTTTATGTCAGTAATTCAATTCAAAAAGTGGTAATAACACATTATATAGATCCATTACACACACAGAATGAAACATTTCATGTCTTAATTTATTTCATTTCTTCTAATTATAATGATTATGGCTTACATTTAATGAAGGCCTAAAATTCAGTGTCTCAAATTTTTTTTTACAAAAGACAATTTTAAAAAGTATGTATAATATGGAAATGTTGGCTTCTGAAAAGTATGTCCTCAATACTTGGTAGGGGGAATTTGACTTGAACTACTGGAAATGTACTTTTCCATCATATTCTAATGTATTGAGATGCATTTGTACAGTCTTTGGCCAGGACAATTACACATGGTGTTCATGCCTGCTGTTAAGCAAGCATCAATAATTTTACAAAAGGGTCAAATAGCCTGATTAGTTGTTGTTTTTTTACATCCTGGATTAATATGGAGTATTTTCTTTAATTATGTGATACATTTATTTAGCCTATTAAATGTGCGGAAAATGTATCTGATTCTACAGTAACTAGTTTGTTTTGTCTAGCTAGCACAAACCCCCAAAGATGTTACATTTACAAAGATATAAATATATCGGTAAAACTGAAGGATTCAATTGAAAAATAATGAATATAAATGCTACATGATTTGTAGTTAAAAGTAGTTTTTTTCCAGTGCTCTGGCACACTAAGGACACTAAGGATGTCATTTTATGTAATGTAACCCTGTGTTCACCTCACCTTGACCTCCTCTTCCTCCTGCTGCTCCAGTAGCGGGGAGTGTTCTGTTCCCATCTCCTCTGCAGAGGGGACACAGAGGCTCGGCTCCACCACCGCCGCCACACCCATGTAGCCTCCAGCGTCCGTCTGATAAGCCTCCATCTGCCCCGTGTTCCACAGATCCACCAATGGTGGGTGAGCAGCATGGACCAGGCTGTGGATGGTGCTGTTGGGCGTTGCTTGCAAAGAGTGGTTGGCACTGTGCAGCCTGTGCTCCAGCGACTAGAGACAAGGTGAAGAGGAAGAGTCAGAGGCAGATCTGAAGGCCGTAAAGGACAGACGGTGTCGTATGCTGTACAGACGGTAAAGGCCTTGAGGCAAATTTGTGATTTGTGATATTGGGTTATATAAACAAAATTGACTTGTCTCGACATGTCGTGTCAAAGGTGACACAGCTGCAGGCAGCTGACAAAATTCACAAAGCCTCATGTCGACAGTTTAGGAAGGTAGCACAGTGAACTGTTTACAGTCTCTGACTGTGACGGTGAATGGAGGATATGAAGAATGAAGAATGCTGCTTTTCTTTGTGCACAGAGATCTGGCTTCTTGTTACAACTTGAGGCTTTTTTAGTCATGCTAAGTTTATGATTATCTGAAGAATCAACACAAGAAGATAATTTCTGGAGAGCAACTCTCCATTTAAACCAAATGAATTATTAATCTGCTTTCTTCTCCATATTGTTTGTGTTAAATTGTATGATCCATTTTGTACACACATTCTACATTTCTCATATATTGTGCACTTGAGGTTATGCTCATAATTAATCTGAATGTATAATGAATACATTAGTGTCTAGTTATTGACAAATGTTTCTTATAATTATTAGTAGATTATATTCTCCTTTACAGGAATATTATTGTCAATTTAGAGTAACATATCAGTTCTTTCGAAGGAACTATGAACCTGAAAAATCTTTATGAGACAAAATATCAAAGTAGACTGGAAACTGCTAATGGTGATAGTGTCTGCACTAATCAAGTAGACAGTCAACTGATTTTTTGTTTCGTTTGTCATAACCATCTAATAGACATTTGCATTTTTATGAATATAAAGTAACTGCCAATTTGTGTGTCTTTTCTCTCAACAAGGGTCCATTCAAAGTGAAACTTTACCAGTTTTTAACCGACTCTGTGCCACTGCAGCTCGGGCACCTGCCTCCCTCTGAGCTTGTTGCTCATTATCCAGCAAAAAGCCACCCATTTTACCCTCAAGTGAGGAGCTCTGTGCTACATTGACACAGAGCTGGTTGAAAACCGCCACAGACTTAAGGGATGCGTCACGTGCCCTGGAATCACTAATCCACTTGAGAACGATGACTTAAGTACAGGTGCTGTCTCTGTGGACTCATCAAGTTTGCCATATCTTATTGACTTGTTTTTGTCAGTGTGTCATAAGCTTTGAGGAGGAGGATCAGTATCTTTCTCTGCCATGATTTCAATGTCGATGCAGCACTAACTTTTCCACTCAACATTACAATGTTTCCTTTTAGCTGATTGATCACGTCCATCTTATTGGTTTTCCAAAAGCTTTATAGACCTCGGAGTTACATAGTTTTCTAAGGACAAAGACAATCATGAAAATAACCCATATTAGCTGCAGGGGTTTTACACAGCAACAACGCTCTTCTGAACCACCTGATTCTTAGGGACTGCTCAGGTTTGTGGAGTGATGTAGAGCAACAGTAAACATCTCAACTCCATCATGTATTTCACCCGAATGCCACTTCACCTGTTGTTGCTGATACTGCAGGAGCTGCTGTTGCTGGTAGTGCTGGATCTGTTGGATCTGCTGCAGCTGTTGTAGCTGGTTCTGCTGTTGGAGAGTGAACTGCTGCTGCTGTTGCTGCGACAGGAAGCGTGCCGCCGCCTGCCCGTCATACCCATCAGTCCCCATAATGTAGGAGCCAGCCGGAGGAGACGCCACGACGGAGGGATCGTTGTTGATCGGCTCCCAGGCGTCAGAGGAGGAGAGGCAGTAGTGGCCCTGGGAGACGTACGTGTGAGGCCACACCTCCGCTGAGGAGTGATGCAATATCTGATCTGGAAGACATGAAAAGGGGCGGCCGCTGCTATTAGAGGTACTGGTGGATGTCTTGATAACAGGAAGATGATGGGATGTATTTTGAGTAGCAAAAACACAGCAGATTGAATCATCCTGATAATATAATCTTTATAATATTAAGAAAAATAAAACCAGGGCAATCCTGATGTCATGCTGCTATGTCTTTGGCCTTGACTCATAACTTTGCAAGAACTAAACTCCAAATTCATCACTGTAGGTCTGTACAAGTAAGCACAGTTTGACTAACTCAGTTTGCATTTTGGCTTTGATCTGACGGAGGTCCAGAGTAAGGAGGTTTGACTGGGAGCTAAATCAAAAAACTCGCTCACAGCAGAAAAAAAATCTCCACTTTGGCTGAATAAGTGTTATGACAGAAGCTCTCCTTGATGTACAGCTTGAACACTGGCACACCCTCCACTGTTGATTCATCACTTGTGTCAAACTGCATAATGCAGTCGCAGCTCTGGTTTTGTGCAGTTTATCTTTCTCTCAAGAGAAAAGGTATAAATTGGGCCCAAGAGTAAACACAGGCATGCATTTTCACCCTGTGCTAAGAGTTTATTTAACTAAAAAAGGGGGTTCAAATACATTATTAAAATGTCATATCCTTAAGGACGTTTATCCTACAACAACAAAATGGCGATTATAATAATCTGCACCTCTAACTTCATAAGAAGAAGCTTGTGCTGTGGACTAAAAATGTCCAAAATCATTATTAATACAGATGCAGTGTCCAGGTTTACCTTTCAACAGTCCATGTTGGGAAGTGTGAAATTAATAATGAGTTTCCTCCCAGCCTGGAGAGAGGAACAGTATGTTCTCATTACTAAGCAACATGACACATGTTAGGCTGCATGCTGCTTATCTGCACCTACACAAGCTCTCACATTGGACACAGCTGCTTAAATGCTGCCCATGCATGTATTATAACGTACACTAACCCTTGGGCATCCTTAGGGACATTTTTGACTTTTCAATTTTATATTTTTCAAAAATTCTGGCTGTGTAAATGCATATGGCATACATTTTGGCAAGAGTGGGTTTTCTTTTCATAATACTGCAAGTTCAGCTCAACTCCTATAATAATTCTATAATAAACTGTGCAGCTATAATTCAGTCACTCAGACCCTTAAAGACCAAAATGTTCTCATTAAAACCACAATTTCTGATCCCATGGCCATTACAGCATGAAATCATGCATTCTGTTTTATCAGACTTTCAATGTAGAGCCCTGGCTTCAAATGTGTAGTTTTTATTATTTCACACCAAATTGAGCTATTTCCTCATGCCCCTTTGGGGCAAATACATGCCATTTTCCTGGTTTCCACTGGGGTTATTGCTGCTGTATTATAGAGCATCAAAATTAATGTTGTTGCTAATCAGTGGCATATCCTATTAAAAAAACCCCTAACCATAGTAACCATTTACTCACAACACTATTAGAGACTTTTTCCTGTGAATGTCTCCATAGAAAACCAGTTCATAATAATGCAAATGCAGGGATTCCACCACCTGTGTTATCTCATTCAGCATTAATAGTGACTTTTAGTGACTAAAAAGATTTTTGGGATTTTTTCAATTAAAAAAAAAAAAAGAGGTCAGTCCTACACATAGTCTGTATGTGACTGACTGACTGACTGACTGACTGACTGACTGACTGAGTTGACTACTTCTACATTTGAAGCGTGCGCCTGTTTTCAAACATGTGAGTGGCGCATTTACGTTTGTGCAATCCACACTGACTCCGTCTTCCGTCGCGTTATTAAGTGAAGCATAATCTGCATAACAGCTGTCTATGTGTTTTGAAGTTAGTAACCACGTGTTAACTGATTAGGCTCCCAGTTTGCGGTGGTGGCCGGTGCCTGTCTGTCAGCAGCAGCTCAGAGCTGAGCCAGCAATATTTTTCATGTCGGCTTCATGGAAAGAAATCAACAATGTTTCTATGTATTGATTGATTGATACATTGATTGATTGTATATCCCTGCCCACTGTAGTGAGTGAGGGGAATCTTCGTGGAGTGAAACAGCAACACAAATTGGGAGCAATGTGGATGCAATTAATATGTTGTAACACATATACAGCAGGTTATATGTGTGATTTAAACATATGTCTATGCAAAGAAAACACTTCACTGAATGATAAACTTGACGTGTAAAAGAGTCCAGTTGCTCATAGTATAGTCTCAGTCCGTAAATACATCTTAAAAATCAACCTTTTTTTAACTTCTATTTATTTTGGGAAGGTTCCCCCTCTCTTTTTTCAGGAATGCTCTGATCATATTCACACAGTTGGAAGCCACTGAGCAGTTGATCGAGGGCATCTCAGTGGTCGTAATGAGGGAGGGAAAATCACTGCTCGTTCACTTTCCCCACCTAGATTTATCCTGCCGATCAAGGGATTGGACCGGCAACCTTCCAGTCAAGCTTGCTTTTCTACCCTTTAGGCCACCACTGCCATTTAGCTTACACACACAATCTTAGCCTCCATGTAGAGATTGTTCTGCAACACAAGCCACTTTGGGTTTCAGCTGCAGTCATAGTTCTTTGTAGTCCTTTACCTCGACTGGTGATGCTCTCCTGGTTGACCTCACTCAGATGAGCCACACTGCCCTGGTTTGATCCTGACCGCGGGCTATCTCCATCCATCGATGACCATGCCATGAGTGTCGCCTCCGAGATCGCGAACTGCTGCAGGATACCTGAGGTCATGATTCAAAGGACAAGCCAGGGTTATTATGAAGACCTGCAGTATAATAAATTAGCTGAATAA